>NC_061109.1:46372315-46384815 GCF_015104395.2 Macrobrachium nipponense
TCCTCCTCCTCCCTATCCCGTCCCCTCCCTCTCTCCCTCCTTCTCCCTAGCCATCCTCTTCTACATCTCTCCGTCTTCCCTCTCTCCTCTTTCCCCTTTCTGCGGACTAGCCATTCCTCCTCCTTCTCCTCCCTATCCCCTCCCCCTCTCCTCCTTTCCCCCTCTCCATGCATCCTCTTCTTCACCTTCGTCTCCGTCTTGTCTCCCTTCTTCCCTGTCTCCTCTTTCCCCTTCCTGCGGACTAGCCATTCTCCTCCTGCTCCTCCTCTCGCCTCCCCTCCCCCTCCCAACCCCCTCCTTACCCCTCTCCATCCTCTTCTTCATCTTCGTCTTCCTGACTCTTCGTTCCCCCATCCTGCGGACTAGCCATTCCTCCTCCCCCATTCCTTCTACCCTCCCCCTCCCTCCTGGACGATCCGACCGCGGTCTCGATGTCTGCTGGAACAGACATGGAGACGTCGGTGTGCAGTGACTCGTGTGATTCCGCCGGACGCCTACTGACCGCGCGACGTGTACACCAGCCACACGCTAATATTTACTTATTATCTCCTCCCCTTTACACATCTCGTTATTCACCCCTATTATTTATTCCGTATATATCATCGTTTTATATAAGCTCGTCCGGGAGGACTTAGAAAAAATGACGTTTGATTTGTGCAAAGGTTATTTGAATGGTTTCGAAGTCTATAATTATTATTATTATTTTGTCATTATTATGAACGTTGAGGAACATGACCTTCGGTGATTAGTCGTTGTTGTTTTTGCTGTTGTTTTTTGTTTCGGATCCTTACAGTTATTAGACATTATTTACGCATGACATGGCACAACAGTTCACAGTTGATACCGTATTTACCTTTGCATATTGACAGTGATACTGATTATCATAAGTATTTTTACAAATAATACAAATGATAAGATTCAGTAACAACTGATTATTATTATTATTATTATTATTATTATTATTATTATTATTATTTGAAAGAGTGACCTACAGACCACGAGGGCGGTTAGGGAAGAGTAGGGGAGGAGGGGGGGAGGGGTGTTAGCGGGCCGGGCCGGTTAACTCAGGGAACACAGAGATATCACTTGTGCATATCCGCTGTCGAATCTGAGCTCGAGCGATTCCTCTCAGCCAAACACCGTAAAATAATAATGGACTTGGACCGAAAGACGTCTTTGCTTGAGGGGAGGGGGTCCCCTGGTTTGAGGTGGGGGGAATACCTTGGGGGTTGATACCCTTGGGAGTCGGGTACCCTGGGGGTAGGGGAGAGGAAGCTGGAAGGCGATGGGTCCAAGGTTAACACCATCCAGCAAGTGTCCACTTTACAAACAAGCACGGTCGGCAATTATACAAACACGCATACTTCTTGAAGTAGGTTTGCAGAGCTTGTTTAGTCTCAGAGCTCTATTTTTTTGCGGGAGGTTGGGGCGGGGGGGGGGGGGGGGGGAGGGGGGGCGCGTTGGTGTATGGTGTTGAGACCCGGTTCGGATTTTTTGTTGGAACCTCCAGGAGAATGGTAGTGATAATGATGATGACGACGATGATGATGATCCGGCCGTCCTCAGATGGGATGATCTCAACTGGATTTTCTTTTTCCTTTTTTTATGTTAGGGGACGAGCAACCACCAGCACAGAGATGCAGAAAAAAAGCGTAGGTAAATAAATAAATAAATTTAAATACACAGAGTGACACTGATACTGTTAGTGGCCTCCTTTTGTTGAGGCTGGAGATATCGGCAGGCGTGATTAATCGTTATTTCACGCAAAAGTTTGTCTTAATTCGTCAGATTTTATTGATCCAATCGGCACATCGCCTCTGCGTCCTTCCTGCTACTATACTGTGTCTTCATCCTTGGCTTTTTGTCATCAGCACCTTACTCTTTTATATCCTTAACTTGATTTTGATTTGTGTTTTGTGACAGTGGCGCATTTAGATGCCATGACGATGTATTCGGTGGCAGTTACGATTTGGTTTAGATATTTCCATGCCGTCATTCTCTCCACTGCAACTTATTTTGCTCTCTCTCTCTCTCTCTCTCTCTCTCTCATATATATGTATGTATATATGTATGTATGTATATATATATCTACATTTTAAACATTATTATTTTGTGTCGAGATCCTTTGAAATGGTTAAGTTTTTTTTTTATATTATACCGAAATGTCTCCCTGATCTGTTATTATAAAAACCACTTTTTACTGACGTGATATAACTTTTCTTCTTTTGTCAAGTCAACCCTCACGTGTTTCATATTTTATAACCATTTTCTTTTGGGTATGAACCCTAGTACATGAGCGGAAACTGGGTATGTCCTTTGTAGTTAGACGTGGTATTCTTGTTATGAGTATTTAGGTGGGCACTTATTTGTTGGTTATTTATTGGAACGTCTTTCTCACTGTTTGTAGCGCCAGTTGACATATATATTTGCCGTAAAGCTGGGACTTGACCATATAACCGATGTCCTCAAACTCAGGTTAGTACTCTCTCTTCGATGAGAGTACTTTCAGAAACGCTTTCATCTCCGTCATGACTTTATAAACTGATTAATTAATTTCTGCGTGATAGAAATCAGGAAGAAAGTCATTCATTCCTTCGGATCAGTTATGTTACCCATATATACGTATTAATCGTTTGTTGTAAGCTTTTAATTATTTTTATTCCATCTTACGATTATTTTTTTTTATCTGCCTTATAATTCCACGTACCGAGTTTCAAATCTGTGGAAGATTGCTCAACATGTTAGTGGCCTAATGGCAAATTCGATAGAAATGTGTTCATTATGAATAATATTGGTAGACTCTATATGGTCAGTTGTGGAAATATGCTCATAAATCATAACTGTTGGACATGTTCTGAACTTTCCTGTGCGAAATGTAGACTCCACCCAATTTTTTGGTGATGGTTGAAGGATTTTATCGCTAAACTGGGTGTCATGGATAGTACGTCTTTATTTGGATTCATCTTTCAGAGAGCCGTTTCTCATTTCGAGAATATATTTAATTGTTTTTTAATGTGGTACGTTGTAGAAAAACTCTCTCTCTCTCTCTCTCTCTCTCTCTCTCTCTCTCTCTCTCTCGTTTCGAAGGGTACGCATGTTACCGGAAAGCGTAACCTTGCATTGGTCCAGTTGGTATATGGTCGAATTCTTTCAGGTACAGAGAACTTTTGCATCTACTAGAGCTGCTACTTTATTGCCTTTCATCTCCATATAGATTCCTGTTCTTGTTAAAAAGTATATCTTAGTTTTACCAGACCACTGAGCTGATTAACAGCTCTCCTAGGCCTGGCCCGAAGGATTAGATGTTTTTACGTGGCTTGGAACCAATTGGTTATCTAGCAATGGGACCTACAGCTTATTGTGGGATCCGAACCATATTATAGCGAGAAATTAATTTCTACCACCAGAAATAAATTCCTCTGGTTCCGCGTTGTCCGAGCCAAGAATCCAACTTCGGACCACCGTCCTATTCCTGTATGTTATTCTATTTCTACAAAATTATCTCATGATAGTTTCTTATTTAATTTCCTCGTGAATACGGAAGTCCGTGCCGGCCATATTGAAGTCATATGCCTAAGACATAAAGTAGAGTACTGCAGTAGTTTTAGTCAGTATTTTCGTGACACTGGAAGGTTTTTTTTCGGAATGAAGGATAAATTGCTATTGCAATGTTGTTTTCTTATTATTGAAGAATGTGAAAAAAATTCTTTTCTTTTAGTTAAGCATTAAATTTAGCTTATAACTTTACTTTTCAGACATCTCGACTACGCTTTAGTTACTTTGCATATGATAATGATTTGGGGGGGAGAGGGGAAACATCTTTCAATGGAATTTATTTTGATGAATTTAGTATGCATCAATCCTCAATTAAAGAAAGGCGGTTTTTCTTGAAGGGAAGTTTAACCAGACCACTGAGCTGATTAACAGCTCTCCTATAGGGCTGGCCCGAAGGATTAGATATTTACCTAGCAACGGGACTTACAGCTCATTGTGGGATCCGAACTCCACCGAGAAATGAATTTATATCACCAGAAATAAATTGCTTAGATTTCGCGTTGGTAAAGCGGGGAATCGGACCCTGACCCTGAGATTGGTAGTCGAGCACGTAACCGACTCGTCCAACGAGAACTAGTGGCATGAAAGGGAAAGCATTTTGGCATTCACTGCCATAATCTTAATTCATCCTTACAATAAACGGTTAAGGATGAACCTGTTTTCACGACCTCACAACAGCCGTTTTACATGAACTTACTCCTAAACTGTAATAATTCTATGGTCTGTTCTTTTTGGATCAAGGTAAATATCCGCATTAAAGTTTCTTCTTATCTCCTGATGTATTTTGTTGCATCTGATGGTTGGTAAATGGGAAGACGTTCAGCCCGTCACTTAGCTTCACTGATGTCGACTGGGGATACTTACCGTCAGCTACACATAAGAAATATATATATATATATATACATGGATATATATATATATAATATATATATATATATATATATATATAGATATATATATATATATTATATATATATATATATATATATATGTGTGTGTGTGTGTGTGTTGTGTGTGCGTGTGTTTGTGTGTGTGTGTGTGTGTTTATGTGTCTATGTGTGTGTGTGTGTTATTGTTTATTATTCATTTTATTTCCCGGTTTAATTTGGATGTAATATCGATAAGAGCATGATTTTTTTTTTTTAGTTTTCTTAAAAATCCTGCTTTGATGACTATTTTTATTTTGACACTAGCATGCATGCTGTGATTTGTTTAGAGAGAGAGAGAGAGAGGTTTGGTGGGTTGAGGGTTGTGTTTCATATTTCATAGGTTTTTTTATTATGATCGTGTCAAAATTCTAGATCACTAGCACATCAGATTCATTCTTCATAAATGGATCAATATCTTCCCGGTCAAATATCAGAAAAGGTGATGACCCTACTTATTATTGTCTGTGTCCGTGCTCATTTGTTTTTTCGCTTACTCGGGGTGTAAGCCTACAAAGTGCTTTGTTCTTGTTGTTGTTGGAAATGTTAAAAATAAAATGTGCTTGTTACAGAGTACAGAACAATTATTTCTAATAAAATACAGCGTGTTTATTTTCATTTTCATTGGTGAAACAACGCCTTATTTTATCGTAGAGTTTAGCACGCGTCACGAGTAAGCTGGAGGTCGGATCACTTTATTTATTTAGATTTAGAGATCGCTCATGAACTCGGGTAGCCATAGAACGGCCTCTGTCAATTAGATCGTTTAACATGTAACTCGCACAGCTGAAATCACTCAAGAAATTGAGGTGCCGTTACAAAGGCGATTATTTTGAGTTTAAGATTAGAAAGTCAGCCAATGTATATTTTTCAAAAGATTTTCCTTTATATTCAAATACAGTTTACATCAATGTTGCGTCTCATGTAGTCTGAAAATTTCAAACCATTGTCGTAACTCAAAACCATTTTCAGCTTGTCATGGCTCATGCATTTTGTTCATTTCTTATGAATATTAGTTGTTTCCTTATAAATATGTAAATTATAAAGATATTAGTAGTATCGGCGCAGAGATATGAGTATGCAAGTTTACTGTACTACGCAAAACATTACCCAAATATACATAAGGAAGTCTTGTAACTTTAGATATTTTCAGTGTTAGCTGACATTTTCATGTTTGGACGTGGATTTTATTATTATTATTATTATTATTATTATTATTATTATTATTATTATTATTATTATTATTATTATGAGTTTCTAGGGTCATGCTACTGGAATCTCTTCGTGATATTAAATGATTTTTTTATTAATACTACTTAAATTCGATAAATCACGACATCCTGTTGTAAACATAAATACATTTTGTAAATATGTCAGTATGATACACAATGCTTGTTTTGAAGAAAACTTATAAAAAAAGAAGGGATTTCACTCGACGGAACCGATATCTAACTTCAACTGTTAATATAAATAAAATTTTTTAATTGCATATACAACTGTGGATCTTTTAAATAACAGTGCCTAGGTCGTTGTGTAACATTATCGACCGACCCAGGCGTTGATGATCCTATTCGTAACAGTATTCAGTTAGGCTTCAAACGCTCTTCGCTCTTGATGGATTTTAATTCCGTTGGATTCATGTCTTTCATATCACCTGTGAGGGAGTGTGTACGTTTATTCTCCCTTGTGACGTTGACCTAAATGTCGGTGTACGGAATATTGCAGGATGTAACTGGTGGAGTGGTAGAAATGTTAGGGATTGCAGTGCGTTCGAACATGCTCATACAAACTCGCACGCAGACACGTAAACAAACAAGCGCACAATACATGTATACATACATATGTATTACTGTGTATAATAAGCCTATGCAGTTTACAAGGGATGGCTTCAGAATACATCAGCTTTCCGGTTGCTGACATGTGCGTACGAAATAAGCGTCAGTAGTATAGTGTGTAACGAGGTTCGACTTGTTGTTGAAGGGACATGTTTTTTAGTGCATAAAGCGGCATGTGTTGTGAAAGTGTCTTAATCTTTAAAAGTATATCGCGCCTCTTAATTTCTTTACGAAGATTATCAACCACGTGGTTGCAAAATCCCTTGCCGAAAATGACGGTAATATACAGGCAGTGGTATTGCATTTAATAGCTAATTGAATGTGTAATGGATTACACTGCACTGCTGACGAGGTCATTGAAGCCGGACACTCATCTTTATCGGTATCGGGTTTTGTCTTCGTTTATGTTTCATCTTATATTTCCTCGAAGAAATAAGCCGAATTTGCGGCGGAATTTGATTTGCTAGAACACTGGAATTCTCTTGAGCCGGAATCTCTTATATTCCGAATGTAAACAATTCTCCCTCGGTCCGTAGTACTTAACCTGTGTTTTTTTTTCTTTTTACCCGCATACTGCAAAAAGCTTTTTTGTTTTTCATCCGTCTATGTATAGATTAGCAGCGGCTGATTTTGAGAAGAGTTCTACGGACTGGGTTCTTCCTTAAGACATTTGTTAAAGGTTGATTTGGATTTTTTTTTTTTTTTTTGCGTTATCAGGTACCTACGTCTTCAAGGGAAAAGGATTCATTAGTAACATAGCCTACTCTCTCTCTCTCTCTCTCATATATATATATATATATATATATATATATAATATATATATATATATATATATATATCGAGCTACAAATGTCCTTTAATTCTAATTCACTCTACCTCGGAATTAATATATTTTCATATATGCTTAACCGGAGGGAATTTTATTAGGCGATAATAGAATTGTCGGCGCCCAGACGCGAACACCAGGGACACCATACAAATCCAGGAACGTCAGTGAAGCTTTTACCCACTCCACCTGGGTTCGCGCCTGGGCGCCGACAATTCTATTATCGCCTAATAAAATTCCCCTTCGGTTAAGCATATATGAAAATATATTAATCCGAGGTAGAGTGAATTAGATATTAAAGGACATTTGTAGCTCGATGTATGTATATGAATCACCGGTAATGTGATATGACTTATACCATATATATATATATATATATATATTATATATATATATATATATATTAATTCCTTTCGTTTACATGCAGATTACATATTCATGCTGAATCCCGTAGCCGCATGTATTACGTACCGGTATTTCAGTTTGAACAATCAGCTAACGAAATAATTTAAAAGTCATGTGGACGAAGGAGATAAGTTATGATAGCTTTACATTTCAGAAGTGAGAAAAGTTTGATATATCAATTGATTGGTAACTCGGTTGTGTACGTTAGTGAAAACCTTTGTGGTCTGTCTGACAGTCGATGATGAAATGACAAATGCTGGTATGAATACGGTCATTTGCTGATGTTGTAATTCTGTTCCTTATTTATTGATTGTCCATTGCTCCATCGATTACTTCTCTCTCTCTCTCTCTCTCTCTCTCTCTCTCTCTCTCTCTCTCTCTCTCGGGCAGAAATTATTTGTGTGCCGAATGGCCGTTGCTATAGATGATATCCTTTTAAATTTTCAACTGTGTATTTGCTCCTGTTTTGGTGGAACCAATATTTTTTAATCCCTGTGTTTATGGCCTTGAGTATGCCATCCCCTCTGCCGGAAATATTCATAATAAGATAAAATAGAAACAAGAACTTACGCATCAAACTAGAACATATATCTTTGCATGTGGAGTTTGTGCTTAGGTTTATTTTACGCTTACGCAAAAGTTCAACGTCGGTTATCAAAGCGGTTTTGACGCCTTTTCATAAATATCACTCAATCTTGAGTAGCCTTTTTTAGCCCAGGCCTAAGATTTTAGAGAAATCTTCGGAAGGGAAACGAAGTTACCCCGTGATAACGGCAGCGCTGGAGAAACTTTCCTTTATAAAAGACAAAAGGTTATGGGAAATAGAGAGCACAGAGGCAAGGAGAGAAGTCAGAGTTCAAAGAGAGTTGAAGTTTCCGGGTTGTTTTTAAATGAGCTCTTTCAAATGGGCGTTTCCTTCAATATGCCGACTTTTAGCAGTTTCACTTAATTCTGTCCATATTTGTTAAGTAAATAAAGACGTATATGTAGGGTCCAGTTGATTACTAATGTCAATTAGACTAGATAATTTTTTAGGTATTCTAAATGAAGAAAATCAAATATCTGTGCTTATATTTTCTTTGATAACTTACCGAAGAACGTTAAGAGTGGTAATATATATAGAAGAAACAAAGGCAGGGTTGTCAAATTAATCTATTCGGTGGATTTGGACGTAAATGAGTGAAAGTTTTGATTTGAGAATATTTGGAGAGTTATTCCTCAGTTCGTCTTTCCATCTTTCTGATACAAACCAATAATCTAGTAGTACAAGCTTGTTAGGAGTGCTGACGTATTAATTCATCGTGGTAATTGCCCTCAAGGTGTTCCGTCTACGTTCCCACTGGCGGGCGATCGATCGATACATGCTCCCAAATGCAGCCCCTATTTATCGCGCTTTATTGAATAAACAAGGAACACCCCATGGCAACACCTACGGGGGAAATGAGGACGTGTTAAAGACCAGTCTCGCCATATTTCTCTCTGTAAAGATACCATCACTTTCTGCTTTCTCGAAGGTCTTCTCTTACAAGCTCTTCTACTATGTATGTTTTCTCTGAGGTGTGTGTGTGTTCAGGGGGAGAGAGAGAGAGAGAGAGAGAAAGAGAGAGTGAGTGAGTGAGTGTCTCATGATACTGAGGATTCTTATGAGGTTACGTTCCCCTAAACGTGTTTTCTTTGTGAAGAGCTGCGGTGTTTGGAATGCAACAGTCGTTCCTATATGAAATTTCCTTTATAGGGATCGGGTCACGTCCACAACTCAACATGGAGGGTGCGTCAGCCTCCGTCCCGCCCATGAGATAAGACTGGACGAATGGTAGTGCCACTGTGGCAGTGGGCGTGGTTATGGAACCGGTTGGCTCACTGGGAGCCGTAGGGGCGGGCTTGGGCGGGGCTAACTAATGAACTGGGAGGGCAGTACATGAAGGTGTCCCTGTCATTAGAGCCCAACTGCAGTTACCGCTAAGCCGTTGCTACAGAGAATACGAAGTCTGTGTCGTTCGATCGTGCGGTCCAAAAAGACTCCGGTGCAGAATTATGGATTTTCCCTCGTTCTCGTTCAACCTTTCCTTGTGATGGGCCGAGGCGTGTAGAGGCGCCCCTCTTTGCCCCGATACCCCGGTAAGTGAGGATGGTCAGTGTCGCTGCCCTGTGGGAAGCCCGCTCCGTCATTATGGCTCGCACACCGCTCAAGCACTCTTTCTCCATCAACTCCATCCTTCCGGAGACCGCCCTCGACGCCCCGGCAGACATCGCGAGGGAAGTCCCCACTCCCAAGGATGAGCTGCTGATGGACGACGTCGAAATGACGACGCCGGAGGACGACGAAGAGGAGGACGTCGACATCGACGTGACGGGTACCGTTAGCCCCCTGGCTGGGGGCATGACGGATTCGGAACCCGACGAAGAGGAAGAAGAGGAAGAGGAGGAGGGAGGCAAGGAGGGCAAAGAGGCCAAGAAGGGCGGAGACGGCGGCGAGAAGAAGGACGGGGACGAGAAGAAGAAACACGAGAAGCCGCCCTTCAGCTACAACGCCCTCATCATGATGGCCATCCGGTCGTCCCCCGAGAAGAGGCTGACCCTCAACGGCATCTACGAGTTCATCATGAAGAACTTCCCCTACTACCGCGAAAACAAGCAGGGCTGGCAGAACTCCATCAGGCACAACCTCAGCCTCAACAAATGCTTCGTCAAGGTGCCCAGGCATTACGACGACCCGGGCAAAGGCAATTACTGGATGCTGGATCCGTCCGCCGATGACGTCTTTATCGGGGGCACCACGGGCAAGCTGAGGCGTCGCTCCACGACGGCCTCCAGGAATCGATTGGCTGCCTTTAAACAGTCCCTGCTGGGGCGCTTTGGTTGTTACCCTCCCTTTGGGTTGGCGCCCTACGCAGCGGCAGCGGCAGCAGCGGGATTGGGCGGCGCGCTCACGCCAGGGACGCTGCCCGTTTCGTTGCCAGGTGCTGCCCTGCCTACCTTGGCATCCTCACCCCTGTACCAGCAGGCAACAGCAGCTGCTGCAGCAGCGGCGGCAGCGTTGTACCGGGGTTATCCGCCGTCCTATTACTCCACAGCCCTCCCCACCAGTCACAATCCTCTCGCGGGACCTACGCCTCCGTCGGGCTTACCCAAACCAACTGCGATAACCCCAGGGGCCCCACATCCGCCCACGTCCTTCAGTGTGGATCGACTGTTGTCGGACACGCCCGTCAGTGTGCCGCCGCCGACGTCGTCTCTGACGGGCTCTCCCTCCCTCCTCCTCGGGGGCATCGGAGGTGCCCCGACGATGTCCCCCTATGATATGTATCGAACTTCTCTGTTGTCTCAAGCTGGGTTGGGGCACGCCCTCGGCAGCATGGGCAGTGGCCTCAGTCCTGCTTTACCCAACGCAGCGTCGCTCGGAATACCCGGTCTGGGCATGGGTGCACCCAGCAGCCCCGGAAATAACGCCGGCGCCGTCGTTAGTAGTAGCGGTGGCAGCAGTAGTACCGGTAGCAGTGAAGGAGGCGGCGGGGGAGGGCGCCCCCCGGTCTTCAAACCAGTGACAGTGGTGGCACGCCCAAGCTAGTTGCTGCGGGCACGGGATGGATGCCCGAACTTTCCTTCATTTTGTAAATATTGTATGTATTATAATTATCATGGTCTGTTGTGTACAGTCTGCGAGGGGCTGTGTCTGACGCCAAAGTTGTACAGCACAATGTGTATAAAAAGGTTATAAATTATATATCGTCAATAATAATAATGATCATAATAATAATAATAACTACTAATTGGTTATACTTGTTTTCTTGATCCTCATATTTTTCTTTCTTTCTTTATTTTCCCCTTGTTTTCTTAACTATGAATTTGCATTTAAATCATAAACAAAATAATTCAGTTTATATTTTGACATCACGAAATTAACATTTGTACTTTTCGCTGTAACCCATTTCAGTGATATTATAAACTATCGTTCGTATTTATTTTTTAAAGCTTATTTTAATTTAAGAACGATATGATTCATATTTTTATAGCTGCTGAAAGGTATCCAATTATGTCTGTGCCACGTGTATGACGCTCAACTTAATTATTGTAACTACGAAAGCATGTATTGCCATTCTTGACGCTGAAGTAGCGCTGAGTTTTTACTGATGTTAATATAAAAGTTAATCTGGTAATATGCATAAATGGCTTTCATTTTCAGTTTCGCTTTCAGGTTATGAAAGAAGTCATGACCAAAAGTACCTGTAAAAAGATACCAAGCAAATGATAAACAAAGATAAACAAAATATCTTAGTTGTAACAGTATGAAATTCCTTCGGAAATGAAATGAGGGAAAATTCACGACCTGTAAACAGAAAGGGTCATTCTCTTAAACTGTGAACTATGACAAGCAAAGAATAAATACATACGTATGTTTTTGCACAGAGTAACTTTAAACCACTGACATTAATGTTGTTCACTTAATTTTTTTTTATTTTTAGTTTTAAGGTCAAAGATAATTATATTCGGCTCTGAACGAATGGGACATTTGGTAATAATTTACAATTATTTTTAGTTTTTACTTTTTCTGTTTTTATTAAAGAACTGAATTGTTTGCTAAGTTGACCGTGCAGGCTTAATCTTTTCCATGGGCTTTTAATAAATACGCAGATTGTCGTGTACAGATATAATATCTTTCCTTTTGCTCTGAATCTTTCAGTATAAATATTAACCCCCCCCCTTAAAAAAAAGAAAATATGACATCTACTCTGCTTTAGAGAGCAGCTGAATGTCTGAACAGTACATTACGACCAATATGAGTTTGCTTTTTTATTGATTTCATACTAATGGCAGTTTTTTGGGTGACGCTTCAGTGAGAGAATTTTTTATATAATAAATTCATTTTCTGGTCAAAGCAATAAATGAATCTGATAAGATTTATATCAGTTGTTTAAAAAAATAAGGTAAATATTGTCCTGATACATTTGGAAA
>NC_061109.1:46387315-46467315 GCF_015104395.2 Macrobrachium nipponense
AAATTACGTAGTCCTATCAGGGAAGAAAATCAGGTTTTTAACGTATCATCAAGAATGAAACTGAAAAAAAATTCGCTAACGATGATGAAGAGGAGAGGGGAAGGAAATAGAAATAACTATAGCCAAGATATCTTAGAAAACGGTGTGAAAGTGTATTTTCTGAAACACTTAAAATTTCAATGCGTACCTCAGTGTAAAAAAAAATAACTACTTATAAATTCTTCATTTGAATAAAATTAACACATGCTCTCAGTATCCGAATTAAAATAAAAAAAGGGCGAACTGCAACCCTTACATCTGCTGGTCAAATTATCCTGAAGTTGCGGTCAATAAAACCTTCCATGTCCGCTGGTTTGTACAAAGGAAAATTAATGATAACTGACAGGTTACATGAATGAATTATTTTGCAAGAGTTCATTTTCTATGAATGCAGTAGAGGGCGAGGGGCCGAGAGAGGATTTTTTTTAATGTATATATAATTTCTGCTCTGCTCAGGGATGCGAGAGAAGTAGTTGATGCTTAGATTTCGAATGTCCCTTGTTAGCAATCAGGGTTTGGTAACATAGTTTCTCAGATGTGGGGAATGCAGGATTCAAATAACGGAAGCCAAAGTAGATTCACATCAGCCATGCATTTGATGTCAAGGCCAGTCCCTTACGACGCTCCTGATTGGCTGTTGATAAGCCAATCACAGGGCTGTAAACTCTCAGTCTCTCTCGAGAGTTCACATGGGTAGGATCTATGTTCCACCTCTCCTGAGGGATGCGTCTTTCAGGAGAGGTGGAACATACATCCTGCCTATGTGAACTCTCTCGAGAGACTGAGAGTTTCAAGCCCTTTGATTGGCTTATCAACAGCCAATCAGGAGCGTCGTAAGGAACTAGCCTAGACATCAAATGCACGGTTGATGTGAATCTATACTATAGTGCTATATACGCTGGCGCTGGAGTTTTATTCTGCAAATTGTGAATGCCTTATAGGATATTTTACGTCATAATGGAAAGAAGTGGAGTCAGTGAAAGGTAACTGACAAAGAAACCTGCTTAATAGAACTCTCCCAAAGGTAGAGAACCGAATGACCAGCAGCCATTAACCCTACCGATCTTAGACTTAATATTTTTAAAAATATGTTGGTTAAAGAATAAATAACTGAAAGGACCACCTGGAAGCTTAGTCCGGCCACTATGAAGGAGGAAAGGTATAAGAAACAAGGCAACATAGAGGCAAGGAGAGAATTCCAGTGTTTGTGGGTCGAGAAAACAAAGGGACTGGAATTAAAATCTTGGCGGAGAAAAATGTAAAAGTGAATGATAAGGGATTTAAAATATTCAGATATCGTGGATGATGGAGGCTGTCATTATAATAAGGTGATGTATTCCATAATTACGGTCTTCTATTTTCAGTATAATTACGCCCTGTGGCAATCTTAATAATAATGACTCCCGAACAAGAGGTCATACTGACTAAACATTCTGGTATGCCAAGTTAAAGTTAACGATACACTGCTCATGGTTTAGAGCTTTGCTTCCTACCTCACAAGTCAGGTTACCTGACGGCAGAAGGTCATATTGGATCCCAAGAAACAAACAGGAAGTTAGACTCCGTTTCTGTGTTAAATATTTTCTCGAGAATTGTATCGTTCCATCCTGAGGTTACACGTCAGATCTAGTTTAGGGTCAGACGTGGCGACTGTAGATTTAGTGATTCTCTCTCTCTCTCTCTCTCTCTCTCTCTCTCTCTCTCTCTCTCTCTCTCTCTGTACTGACAGTGAACTTCCGCAAATATCCCTGAATCTTACAATTACCGATAGATTAAAAATTTACACACACACATATATGTATAATGTGTATATACTTATATATATATATATATATATATATATAGATATATATATATATATATATATATATATATTATATATATATACATATATCTCCGAGACCTAAATTGTACGTTAAGTATTGGTTTTTTAAAACTTGGAAGAACTACAGAAATAAGCAAATACAGCAAATACGTCTTGAAGATTGATTTTGGTACTACAGACTCACAGCACAGCTGCAACGATCATCGACGCCGAAAATATATTCTCTGACACTAAATTTAAAAAAGAAACATTGTAAACTACTTCACTGTGCTGACATTATCTGACATTATCTTATAATACAGTACCTCGACGTTCGGTTATTCGTTAGGTATGAAAGAGTTAAATCTTACTATAAACATGGCCAAGTTCCATCTTTGGAAATGTTGTTTTAGGAAGAAAGGAAATGGAAAAGTAGCCCGATGTATTGTATCTTTTATCCACCGACAATAGCCGAGTTTTCTCAGTTTTCCAACGAGGCTTATGATGAAAGTATGTGCCTCTGCAAACAGTTAAAGTGTGGAACAGTCGGAGAACATCGTAAGGTGGGATATTTGACATGCATAATATATATATATATATATATATATATATATATATATATATATATATATATATATATATATATACACATATATATACATATATATATTATATATATATACATATAGATATAGATATTTATACATTATGTATATATACATATATGTATATATATATATATATATATATACATTATAAATGTATGTATATATGTATATATAATGTATATATATATATATTGGAAGGAGACCCTCTTTCAAACAAGTCTTATTGAAAGATATTGCTGCATCAGCTGCATTCACTTGTAAAATAGTCTTCTCTATTTTTCTAACAATAGCAGGATGTTCGGGGTTCGATCTCATCTCCTTCGCTGGTGCTGGGACGGACGCTTCTTCATCGTTCCCTGGGTTGTCTTGCTCGCTACTCTGCTGTACACATATATATATATATTTATATATTATATATATTATATAGATATATATATATATACATAGATTAATATTTATATCTACATATATATCATATATATATAATATATATATATATATATATATGTTTGATGTGAGTTGTTGGTTTATCATTATTGAGTTTTGACTTTGTTAATGAGTCGCCCTACTTTTCAATTCCTTTTCTTAAGTTTTATCGCATTCATTGCGATATTGTCACTTAAATGGAAATTTCCAACAGTAATGACCAGTGTTACTGAGTTAAATAGAATGGGATGGGAGATTCAGTAAGCAAAATCATTCCAAAAAAGCTGTCTGTGGCGGAATAAACAAAGTCAGTTAATTTTTACACTTAATTTTCAGTGCAGCCTTTTACTCATAAACATTTACATGCTGTAAAACTGATGAGCACGCTTAGGCTTATTTAAAAGTCATATGTTTTGTCATAATTGCGGTTTTTAGTAGGAATAAATTGCTTGGTCGTGTTTGCCTCAGCTTATTTAAAATTTTCGAGAATAGTTTGCTGCTATATTTTCAATTTTGTGCAAAATGTACTCGATCACATTTTGTTATTCATTATCGTTTTATGTTTAAAGTGATATTTATATACGCACGCGCATACACACACGCATTTATTCTTATGTATATTTATTTATATATACATAAATGTGGAAAAATCGCATATTCAAGCATCTTCATCAAACAGAATATTTAAAGTGTATACTTATATATTATTATATATCTATATAATAATATATAGATATATAGATATATATATTATATATAATATATGTAAATATAAGTAGTGAACTAGAAAGGCATTTACCCCACCAGCCTTGTTATTGTTTGGGAAAGACGTCTTGATGACGTCACGTTGAGGACTCGACTATATATATATATATATATATAATATATATATATATATATATAT
This sequence comes from Macrobrachium nipponense, assembly GCF_015104395.2. Lineage (NCBI taxonomy): Eukaryota > Metazoa > Arthropoda > Malacostraca > Decapoda > Palaemonidae > Macrobrachium > Macrobrachium nipponense. Next base: position 46,391,097 of record NC_061109.1, read on the forward strand.
ATATATACATACATACATACAGAGGAGTCATCAACGTTACGTCATCAAGACGTCTTTCCCAAACAATAATACGGCTGGTGGGCAAAAAGCCTTTCCAGTTCACTACTGTATCAGAGGAACGTTGACCTTTCAAGTTAATCTTCGCCTTATTTCTAAGCAATGGTTCAGACGCGTGTTGTTGTAGGATGCACTAATAGGTGGGGAAAGGGAAGTCTAGTAGTATCCTGGCATCGTATTCCCAGCGAAAGTGACAAGGAAAGGAGGAATAAGTGGCTGGCAGCCACCAACTGTCCAACTCATGCTAAGCTTAAAGAAAATTAAGTTGAAAGAGAGCGGTAGGACAGGGCACTTCGTAACCTGGTCCGTAACCTGGTCCAAATTGCTCATGAGGTATAAAGTAGAGTACTTGTTCAGTAAATGAGTAATATTATTACTAAGTTCAAAAGATCCACACTATAGCCGCCTTCATGTCTATATACTGTTCTTGTGCCAGCTATGTTTCATTGTTTACAAACATTAATCTCTCCTATATATACATATATATATATATATATATATAATATTATATATATATAATATATAATATATATTATGTATATATATAAATACTAAATGTATATATATATATATATATATATATATATATATATATTATTATATTAATCATCGATATCTAGATGAATATTTATATATTATATATATTATATATATATATTTACATATTTATTTATCATATATACATACATATTTATATATATATATATATATATATATATATAGTATATATATATAGATATGATATCTTATATGTAAAGATAGTTTATAATATATATATATAATATATATATAAATATATATATATATATCATGTATATATATATATATATATAATCCAGATATATATATTATACTTATAGATATAGTATATTATATTTATATCTAGATATATTTTATAGTATATATTTATATATATAGATATATAATAATCATATATAAATTATTTGTATACTTTATATATAATATGTAAATAAAAGAGAGAGAGAGAGAGAGAGAAGAAGAGAAGAGAGAGAGAGAGAGAGAGAGAGAGAGAGAGAGAGAGAGAGAGAGATATTTGAGCAAGAGAAAATGGTGAGGACAAGATCAGTTTTTTTATTATTATTAAGTATCAGTTCAGAGCAGGTTGACGGGTGCAGTGATGAGAGGAGGAGCGACTGGTGTTATGTCTGATCATTAATTGGTTGAAACGATAGTTAAGATAATTTGAAGAGCAGGTTGAACAGGAAGATGTAAAAACGTCGCTGCAAGCACAAAGAAAGGCAAGGTAATTTGATACGGAGGATATAAAGAGATCATTGAAGGAAGAAGTGGATGAATAATTGGCTTTAGTTCAAGGCCTATTAGTTGAAGCAGCTTATGATGAGAGGGTAAAATTACAGCATGTGTTCGAGGAGCCATCATTTATGTTTGTGGCCTTTGGAAGGTGGGAAATAAAGACAAAGAGTGGTGGACTGAGGAGATGTGAATTGGTGAATTTAGTGAAGAAAAACGAGATATTGTTTGAGGTGCAGTCCCGAGACAGAAGGGAAGCTTGTGTACAGGAATACACTACGATGGATAAAGGAGGTCCAGGAGAAGGTGAGAGAAAAAGGAAGGTAGATGATAAATAAAAGGGGGGAAAATAATATAAGCACGAACTTCACAGAGAATAGGAAGTTGGTCTGCAAAGATATATTACAGGCTGCTCTATGAGCAAGAGCCCGTGCTGGCATAAGACCAGCCTCATCAAAAACAACAACAGCTTTGTAAGGCAGTAAATTCAGAGAGGAAAGTTAAAGAAAAATGGAGAAATGAGGTCCCAGGTCAAAGAAGTATTTTGAAACACAGTTGAATGGTGTTTGAGTGGAATTGGGTATTGCGAAAATTGATGTTGAGGATGTAATAAGGATAATCAAAATTGAATAATTGAAAAAACCAGCATTTGATAATATTGCTAGTTAGATGCTGTGGCGCGGTGGTGAAAGAGTGGTCGAGTGGCTGGCTACCCAGGGTGTTTAAGGTATGTCTGGATTAGGAAAGATTCCAAAGGAATAGATGAGAAGAATTGTTCCTTTGATCAGGGGCAAAGTTGATAGGGGAGACTGAAGAATTCAGGGCCTAATTTTACTTAGTATACTTGGCAAGATACTTAGTATGATTATAAGTGTGGGTAAGATAGATGACAAAAGGGTTAATACGGGAAGTGTATCGCAGAAACTAGTGAAAGAATTTTTCAAGTGTTTTTGAGAGAGTTGTGAATAAATATGAGGAAGATAATAAAAGGGGTACCAGGAAGTTTGAGCAATGAATGTTAACATAGAAAGCGTCTTGGAAATGTGGCGAGGTGTGATGGTTGGTTGGTGAGTTGGGGTGGGGGGCGGGTTAGGGGGATTAGCGTTGTTTGATGTGCCACTGAGTGGTCTGGTCAGATGTAGCAATCGGCGAATATTTATTAATGTTTTCTGCACGAAGTCCACCTAGGATTCAGGTGTTTAACTCGGAATGCGGGGCTGATATATATTTACAAACCCACATAATATGTGTTTGTGTATGTGTGTGTGTGTGTGTGTGGTCACAAGGAAAAAATAAGGGTCAATTAGTCGGTGAACGACTGTATAGTTCGCAAGTGAGGAGAAAGGACCACAGGAATGAATGGCCGTAATATCCAGGAAGCAGGAAAGTGCGTGCAAGATACCTGTGATTGTCGCTGTGTGCAGTAGGGTCCGTAAACCCGCTGATGGGCCTTCTGTTTATGAACAGGCTGATGTGGTGAATTCAGCAGCTGAAAGTGTGAATATGACAGAGAACAATGTGTTTCCCACCCATGCATTAACCCCTTGGTAGGGAATATGGCTCAGTTTTGACAATTTACCTATATTCATGTTGTTATGTAGATGAATATTTCTTATATTCATATTGTTATGTGGATGAATACTTCTTATATTCATGTTACTATATAGATGAATACTCTCTCTCTCTCTCTCTCTCTCTCTCTCTCTCTCTCTCTCTCTCTCTCTCTCTCATCGGTTTTATTTCCCTTTACCTCCTCTTACTTCATCTTAATGAACACCATATTCTTTGGAAGCTGGAATTTCAAGTCAGGGTGCCTCTGTGGGCTTTTTATATTTGAATGGGTTCACCTTCTAAATAATAATAATAATAATAATAATAATAATAATAATAATAATAATAATAATAATAATAATATATTGTTTAAGCATGCGGTGTAGGCTATGTATAAATCACAATCCCTTATAATTTGAATTAAGAATGAGTTAAATAAAGCTATAGCAGACTGTCGAATGCCTGAGAATCCACCTCCAATAAACGATCTTCGTGAAGAAGTGTCCAATTTAGCCATCCTTTGCCCCAAGGGACCATTGGTCCTGTCAAAGCAATTCTTGTAATCCTCGAAGTCTTGGACTAACTCCTGTTTATCCTGAGGATTTGGGCCGAGAGATTACAGTAACGAAAATAACTGGAAGAAGAAGAAGAAGGAGAATGATAATGCAACGCTTGGAATAGGGAAATAGAAAAGATGAATGAGGAGGAGAGGAGGAAAGGTGAAAGAGAGTAATGTGAAAGTAGAATAGGAAATAGAAGAGGTGAATGAGGAAGAACGGAAGAGCACTGTAGCGTTTGGAATGTGGAATAGGAAAGGGTGAATAAGGATGCAGAGGTAGAGGAATAAGAGGAATAATGCAACGCTTGCGAGAGAAATGGTTAGGAGAGAAAGGGTGAACAAGGGAAAGGTGAGCACTGTCAGTTAAGAGGGGATAAGCAGAAGGTGGGGAAGGAGAGGAGAAAAGGTTAAATGTATAAGAGGATCAGTGAAAGCAAGAGAGAGAGAGAGAGAGAGAGAGAGAGAGAGAGAGAGAGAGAGAGAGAGAGTACAGGACTAAGGAAAGAAGCATAGTCCAATTGACATGTCGAAGAACTATAATTAAGAGAGAGAGAGAGAGAGAGAGTACAGGGATGAGAGATGAAAGAAACGTACACACAAATTTAACCTCTTAATTTATAAAAGGTGGTTAAGGCTTCAGGACAGTCTGGCCATTTTGCAAATAATTTATTATTATAAATATCCTCCCGGCATGTTTAACTTCTTCTTTTCTCCTAACTTTATCTTACTGTCACCAATTTATCTCCTTTCCTGCCCTCACCGTCTAAACCCAACTGAAAGTGTTATATAAAAAAGTGACTGACAGTTCTGTGAGGATGCCATTGTTTTATTATTATTATTATTATTATTATTATTATTATTATTATTATTATTATTATTATTATTATTATTCCGAACGTGAACTCAATGTTTTTTACATAATATTATTATTATTGTTGTTCAGAAGATGAACCCCTATTCACATGGAACCAGCCCACAGGGGCATTGACTTGAAGTTCAAGCTTCCAAAGAATATGGTGTTCATTAGAAAGAAGTAACAGAAGGTAATGGGAAATGCAGAAAGAAGAGATCAGTTATTAGAAAAAAAAATAAATGAACAAACTTAAAAGTGTGTCATTACTTTTCGTACTCTCGAGATTTGCACTGGCTTCTGCGGGAGCTCCTGACCAGCTCTTTTCAGTCAAATTGAGGACCATACGTTCCCCAGAAGAGTTCAGGATTGAAATCATTCTTTGAAAACAGTAGCTTCCAGGCTGCCATGGAAAGCATCAGAACAGGCCCCCTTCCACTGAACAGGGGACCCCAGACTCCTTCATGAGGAGTCCTTTATTAATTATTTTGATTGGGTCTATCAAGACGACACATTACTCTTCTGTTCCTTTACATTCCTTGTAGACAATGGATCCATTTTTCCAGCCGTTCCATCATCGACAGATTGCCAAGTGGATCTGGTACCTCCTCCGAGGGATCGCGGAAGTAGAAACTGAATATTTGTCTTTTTCCATTATTGGAATAAATCAGATCTAACATTAGAGACGGTCTTGCGGGGATTCCGGAGGGAGCCTTGGGTCATACGGACTGCTTCAGGAGCAGGATCCCAGGCTGGCATAAGGCCCTTTTAATTTACAACAAAATGCTATAAAGAATTAGCATTCTTACCACACTTGATATTAGGAACTTACATTACGATCCCCCTTGAAAATAATAGAAATAGAAAAGACAGAATTAAACACGATTTAAATGGGAACTCCAGCCGAAATATTATTATTATTATTATTATTATTATTATTATTATTATTATTATTATTATTATTATTATTATTGCTAAGCTTTTGCTGTCATCGTTAATCCTTTTCACTTATCACTGTTACGACCTAATGGCACTATTATTCGTATCCACAGAATTAATACTTCTGTTTCTGTACTAATAATTTTTTTATATTATTATTATTGTTTTTTTGTTTATTTATTTTATTTATTTATTTATTTATTTATTTATTTATTTTTTTTTTGGTTTATCACAGTCCACCAATTCGACTGGGTGTATTTATAGTGTGGGGTTCCGGGTTGCATCCTGCCTCCTTGGGAGTCCATCACTTTTCTTACTATGTGCGCTGTTTCCAGGAGCACACTCTTTTGCATTAGTCCTGGAGCTATTTCAGCCTCTAGTTTTGCTAGATTCCTTTTCAGGGAGCTTAGAATCGTACCTAGTGTTCCTATGATTATGGGTACAATTTCCAATGGCATATCCCATATCCTTCTTATTTCTATTTTAAGGTCTTGATACATATCGATTTTCTCCCTTTCTTTCTCTTCAACTCTGGTGTCCCATGGTATTGCGACATCAATGAGTGATACTTTCTTCTTGACTTTGTCAATCAACGTCACGTCTGGTCCATGTGCACGTATCACCCTATCCGTTCTGATACCATAGTCCCAGAGGATCTTTGCCTGATCGTTTTCTGTTACTCCTCCGAGTTGGTGCTCGTACCACTTATTACTGCAAGGTTTCTTGCACAGGCTCCAGTGGAGGGCTTTTGCCACTGAATCATGCCTCTTTTTGTACTGGTTCTGTGCAAGTGCCTGACATTCGCTTACTATGTGATTTATGGTCTCGTTTTTCATATTGCACTTCCTGCATATGGGTGAGATGTTATTTTTTATCGTTCTTTGAACATATCTGGTTCTTAGGGCCTGATATTGTGCCGCTGGTATCATTCCTTCAGTTTCCTTCTTGAGCTCTCCCCTCTGTAGCCATTGCCATGTTTCATCGCTGGCCATTTCTTTAGTCTGTCCCATGTATTGTCCGTGCATTGGTTTGTTGTGGCATTCCTCTGTTCTGTTTGTCATTCTCCTGTCTCTGTATATTTCTGGGTCTTCGTCTACTTTTATCAGTCTTTCTTTCCATGCATTCTTGAGCCACTCGTCTTCACTGGTTTTCAGATATTGTCCCAGTGCTCTGTTCTCGATGTTGACGCAGTCTTCTATACTTAGTAGTCCTCCCCCTCCTTCCTTTCGTGTTATGTATAGTCTGTCTGTACTTTCTCTTAGGTGTAATGTTGTGTATTATCATATATTTCCTAGTTTTCTGGTCTATGCTGCGGAGTTCTGCCCTCGTATTATTATTATTATTATTATTATTATTATTAATCAGTGTTAATTCAGTCGCTAGGTATTCAAAAGTAAATGGTAATTGCTTTGCTCCTTTTGGAATAGCTGAAATGGCTTTAAAAGTAAAGTTGTAAATATCATATTGCATTATACTCCGTTTGTAGAAAAAATCTTGAGAAGATGTATATTAAACCGTTAAAATATGCATAGGAGAACCATTTGAAAATATGTACATATATGAATAAAATTATATGTATATTATATATATAATATATATATATATATATATGTGTATATATATATATATTATATGTATATGTATATAATATATATATATATATATATATATATATATATATTATATATCGTCCTTCTCCGCTTCCCTTTCCTTCTCTCCTCTCGTCCTCTCCCTCCTCCTCTCTCCCCCTCCCCCCCTTTTCCGGGACAGATCTATTGGCAACAGTTTAGATGGAAAATTGTCCCCTATTATTGTAAATTGGCGGGGGCATTTATTCAATGTTGGAGAGGATTTGAGAGCCCGCGGACAACACAGACCGAGAGCCCTATGAGTGTTTGGCCAACGAGAGCGACCCTCAATACCATCCTCATCCCGTCATCTTGTTCCCCATCCCGTGACAAGAAATCAGCATCAACTGCTGTATTAGAAATGACGCCTAACTAGATAGATATCAAGAAATCAGCCACTGCCGAAATCGAAGGTTAAACGATGGATTAGGAGAATATTATTTTTCGATTAGAAATCACGCCCAGTTACGAATGTGACTACCCAGTGGAGTGCATAAAGCTCAGGATTCGAGGAAATACAAGGGGTGAAGGGGGGGGGGCGCTGTTGTTAGTAGTAGCAGGGGTAGGAGTAGGGCAGAAGCAATGAGTAGACTTGGGGGGTGGGGGAGGGGGGAAATTGAGTGCTGGTGGTCTGTGTTTGGATAAGATGTTTTGGTTGCGGCTTACCGGAGAGGAGCTTTGTGGTGCGTGTGAACCGCATCAAAGACGAGTGTCGCTTCAGCTAACACGACAAAGAATCTGTTTAATGTCAATATAACGTCGTGTTTTGTTAGCATTCGGGGCTCCCCGCTCCGCCGTCGACTGAGATGTGTCGAAATTTGTTGTACAACTCCGGCTGGCTTGAGGGACATAGCACTCGCATACGCGCTGGGATTTGTGCCCCGATCCCCGAAAAATCTCCTTCTCTGTAATGCCTCCCCGTTTCACAATATTTTAATAAGGATCTCGAAGGGTTGGGGGGAGGGGTTGAGTGGGAAGGGGGGCTTGGAGAGGGGGGATGAGATTTCTAACAGTGATCGATTGCCTCCAGCGAAACGGAAATTAGGAAGGAACTTTCCTTCTTCTCTCCTCTTTCCTCAGCGTCATTTCTCCCTCGGGCAATGCTGCTATTATTAGCATCATCATCATCATCATCAACTTCCCAATCCTCATTGATATTAACACTATCATTAAACTTAATGTGAAATGTATATAAATGAATCGTTGTGTACTTCGGAAAAATAAATGATAGAACTTTTACAACAATTGAACATAATACGTAGTTATTTCGACAGAAGGTGAGTATCATTCATGTGATCTTGGAGTTTAGAATATATTTGAGAAATGATTTTGGTTAATAATAATAAAATAAATAAGTGAATAAATGAATGAATAAGTAAATTGATCGTGTGTATTATGGATTAGATGTCAGAAAAGTTTAAGAGTATGAATTGAAATTAAGCCACGCGGTGGGTGTTGACGCTGTTTAGAGCGATTCAAAGTTTTTGTGATATATTGAAAGATTTTTTTTTTTATTAATATGTATAGACTAGAGAGTGACTGGTTTGGTGTAAAAGTGGATCTGACATAGGTTTAGTGATGTCTCCAGGGCTATTTGACATCTCTGTCGAGAGATGCGAGGTCAGAGAAAAAAGAAATGATATGTTGGTAAGTTATGAGATTAGGAAATTGGTGAAACGGAGTATGGAATGAATGTTGTTTGCAGTCGTGAAAAGATTCGAAACTCTTTGCAACAGGAGAAGGTTGAGAGAGAGTAAAAATAAGGGAATGAGGGTACATGAGAACCTGGAGGATTCATCAGTTAGTACGACAAGAGAAAAGCAGAAGCCGTTGAGCCGTATAGGTGCATAAGAGTAAATAAATCGGATGGTGGTCAGGTAAAAGAACAAGGCGTGATCCGACATCCAGCTTACTCGGGGCACGTGCTAAAATATACGGTCAAATAGAGCGTTGTTTCTCCAACGAAAATTAAAATTAATAAATACGGTAGATTTTAATATAATAGAAATAATTTATCTGTACTGTTTAACATGCACATTATTTATTTATAACATTCTCATTAAAACATATAGATCATAAATATCCCATCCGAAAATTACTGTATCTTTAACTCAACGTGAAACACCTTTTTCATACCGTCTTAGGCTTTCCTACCCCCCTTCAAGAACAACAACAAGAGCAACAATAAAGTAGTTTGTAGGCTTACTCCCCGAGTAAGCGAAAAGTGTCTTGTGAGGCAGCCAAGACTGGAATAGTGCAATTAAAAATTTCCTTATTTTATGTTTCATCAACATATGCTAAAAGATGAAAGTTGTTACATTGATGTCTCATCTTATATATTAATATATATATATATATATTATATATATATATATATTATATCTATATATATATATATAGATATATATATATATATAATATATATTATATATATATATATATATATATATATATATATATATATATATATATATATATATATATATATATATATATATTATGACATAATATAATACCATGCATAAGGAGTGGCTTTATGTTACGTAACTGGGCTGCCTTATTTTGAAATATTACTTGGAAACAACTTCTTCTCCAGACACCCTAAGGAAATTACTATGTATTGTGCCTGTAGCTTGTGCATATAAAGGAAAACAACAGCACTTAAATTCATATTAATCCATATGCAAATGAGGATTTGGAGTACAAGCTGAAATTGATTTATGCATTGAATAAACACATTAACTTTACAGGCCATTAACTTTCGTTAAGCCTTCATTTAAAGAAAAGATTAAACTCAGTAAAAAAAAATGTATGATAAGAAAAGATAAACACACGTCGGAAAAATGAGGAATAATGAACCTAGAGCATAGCTTTTTTTTTTATTCCTCCCTCCCAGCCATCGCTCCCTATGTTGAGTCATGTTGTCCCTTGCGAAAGAAATATTATGGCGAAAAGTTTGCTTGGGGTTAATTATTTACTCTGCATTTCCTCCCGGGAGCGGGGAGAGGTGTTTGGAACCTGATGGGCGTGGTAATGAAGGCGCGGACAGCATGCAGGCTACCCGCAGTCAACAGCGCCATATGCAGAACAGAGTTTGTAAACATCCCAAAATGGTGGCTCTCTCTCTCTCTCTCTCTCTCTCTCTCTCTCTCTCTCTCTCTCTCTCTCTCTCTCAAAGCTAAGGGTTTCCTTTTGCTCTTAAAGGGTAGGTACTCATTTAACAATGTACTCTCTATCTCTCTCTAAGGTTTTTTTTTTTTTTGCTCTTATAGGATAAGGATACTCATTTAAGAATGTATCTCTCTCTCTCTCTCTCTCTCTCTCTCTCTCTCTCTCTCTCTCTCTCTCTCTGAGGTTTACCCTGTGCTCTTAAAGGATACTCATTTAAGAATGTACTCTCTCTCTCTCTCTCTCTCTCTCTCTCTCTCTCTCTCTCTCTCAGGTTTACCTTTTGCTCTTAAAGGATACTCATTTAAGAATGTACTCCTCTCTCTCTCTCTCTCTCTCTCTCTCTCTCTCTCTCTCTCTCTCGTTGGTTTCCGTAAGACTTTGATATTTTCTGTGGCTTGGCTTTTGACCTTAGAGGATGCTCATTTAACAAGTCTACTTGGCAAAGGGAAAAGGGGTTGTCTCAAAGACTTTAGTTTTGTTCGTGAGAAAGATGATTTACTGAAACATATTTTGATGCTTTCACTTAATATCTGATTTTCATAACTTCGGCGGGAGTCATTGATTATATTCTGAAATTTAAGATTTTTTTTCTACGATTATTTAAAAACAAAATGAACTCATGTTTATTCTTTTAATTAAAAAATATATCAATTTCTAAATCAGTTAATTTAAGATGGAATTTAGTTTTAGCGTCATTAGTCAGCAATGAACTTGCAAGTTCGACAACTTGAAGATAATGATACATGCGCTTTTAATATTATAACTGTGTCCTTTATTGCGCAGTATGGTGGTGTAGGTAAATGGTGTTCATGAACTTTTAGATCGCCAGTCAACTTGCTGTCCGTTTTCGGGCGTTGTTAAATAACAACTTAATGAGCTCAATGTGAGGATATTTACGTCTTTCATTTTACTTATTTGCTCCTTAGGTGACTAGAAATTCGGCGCGTTTCAGGAATAAATGAGTAATTAAATCATTAGAAAGAGGAGAGAATAATTTCAGAATTTTGATATTATCCGTCTAATATATGTAATTTTGTTGATTGACATAGCAACCAAATTTGACTTATTAACATAGCAACCAAATTTTGTTAATTAGCATAGCAACCAAAATTTACTGCTTAACATAGCAACTAAATTTTACCGATTTACATACCAACTAAACTTTACTGATTAATATAGCAACCAAATTCTGCCGATTAATATAGCAACTACATTTGACTGATTTACATAGCAACTAAATTTTACTGATTAATATAGCAACTAAATCTGCCGGTTAACATAGCAACTAAATTTTACTGATTAACATAACAACAAGATTTCATAATTAACATAGCAACTCGATTTGGGCAGCAGAGCTAAAGAGTAATTTCATCCCACTAACCTGCCATACCTCACTCCAACAGAATTCCCTTCAGCTCACCGGGAAATATTTATAATTGCTTCGTCGCTACGAGGAAGCCTCACTCTCTAACCAACATTTGCCAGGAACCAAGCGCTACCTTTCTCTCTCTCTCTCTCTCTCTCTCTCTCTCTCTCTCTCTCTCTCTCTCTCTCTCGCGACTTCCATTTTTCCTCGTCCAGGCGCACCTCAGATCCCCTTTGCGAAAGGGAAATAAATATTTAAAGGACTCGGGGTTATTTGCACCAAGTGTTACAGCTCCTCAGACGTCGATTGAATTATCGACTTTATATGATCTACTTCCTCTGGCGCACACACCACTTGAAGCGAGTCAACAAGGAGGAGAGAGAAAAAAAAATAAAAAGAGGGAGAAGAGGTATTTTTAATGTTTATGTTTACCCGAGGGAGTGAGAGCAATTTGGTTATGTTGTTCGTCTTCGGCACAAACAGTTTTGGCGCCTCTGATTACAACGTGACGGTTTTAATCCGCTCGAATTGGTCCACGAATTCTCCCGCTAATTTTAATCTTCTTACATTGATCGACGGATAATCCTGGGGCTGGGTAGGGGGAAGTACTCAGTTTTGAAACTCTGGTTTGTACATTAAAATATATAAAGAATTTTTTTATGTCTTAGATTTTTTGAAAAGAGACGTGAGTCTAGAAAACCTATGCAAAATTTTTCTCGACCATCAGGGAAGAGAGAGAGAGAGAGAGAGAGAGAGAGAGAGAGAGAGAGAGAGAGTAGTGTATGGGTGTCAGATACAATACAAGCAAATATCACTATAGAACATTTCCTCCTTATCATAAGTTTTTCCGTCTTTCGTCCTTCTCATTCCGTCATTCTTGATTTTTAACCAACGTCTCGGTTTTATTGATACCCTGAACTGATATGAAGTAATCACCACGAAAATTATCCTAAGCCTTTGGGGGTTAAGAAACCAAATAGTTTCGCAACTCATGGCCGTGTATAGAAGAGGTCCTGTTAGTCAGGTTAGGGTAAGCAATGTTGAAATGTATTTGGCATTAACAAAGGAAATTAGGCTTTCCAATTTTGATATTGATGAATGGTAAGTTTTATTAGTATTTTAGGCCTGCAGTGATTCCGTTGCATTTCACTGAAGAAGACCGGATCAGTCAGCATTATCATTCAGAAACGCAAAAGTCCATTTCCATCGGTGAAATTTCTCATCCAGTTACAAAGCCAGTGAAAAAAAAAGTGCATGCAAGACACCATATTCCAAAATTTCACACCATGATGTATGTTCCTTGTGGATGAATATACTTTCTGAACTAAATATCTCCGCTAAATAACCATATTTCCTAATTTCTCATCATGATATATTATCCTCGTGGATGACTATACCTTCTGAATTAAATATCTCAGTTAAAATAACTATTTTATGAAATGGAAAGTCTGAACCCTATACTATATTCCCAGATTTCATGTTTCCCAAGAGACCGCTGAAGCAGCTCGCCGAAAGTGACTCCATCCCGAGACGAGGAATGTATCCAAATTAAAGTCACTCTATTATGGAACTAAAAAGGGTCCCCCGAAATATATATTTCGACCCTCCGTTCGCTTTCCATTGGCACATGATGCATCGCCGCCGAAGACAATGGGTCGACCCTTAAAATTGAGACGTTGGCTGCGCACTCTCAATAATTATTCAGGTTTTGGCGGCCACCTTTACCATCAGGTGTGTAATCTCATAATGGATGGGACAAGTTTATCAAAAACATGCAAGAAAACACGACTTCCAAGTGATATTTCGTCCTAATTCATTGTTCGGTGTGTCCGGCCCCCCGCTGGTTGACGTCACGGACCCAACGACCAATCAGATAACGCGTCTGTGATGTCATCGTGCTCGCAGCCAATCGGACAACCACATCACTCCGGGATATGGATATAAAGGAAATGTATAAATAAGGAAATAAATATATCCTTTAAAATGGTGTTCATGCATTTATTTCATTGAAACGAGATGTACGTTCATCACATTAAAGTCATGATTTAAGTACCTATCTGAAATTATATTGGAATACGGTCGTGCCTACCAAGGGAATTCCCTCCGGCATCCCATGTGTGCTTGAGTAAGGCATATTTATCGTGAAAGATCTGACCACATTTTCAGGGGAGGGATTCTCGGAGTCCTTTTTTTTTTTCTTTTACATATCTAAATTCCTTCGGTCCGTATATGATCAAATGCCATTTGTTCGTTATTATGTTTGCATAGTGAATAACCGCCGGTTGACGTTTACTAATAAGTCGAACTCTATTTATCGGTTCTCATTTAGAGGATGTTGTCACAAATAACAAATACTGAAGACTTTTTACTTTGTGAATCATCAGAACGTCTATTACCTTCGGTTCGTGACAGAGAAATTATGTTATACTATTTCAGTTTTGCATAAGAGCGTATACGCCATATACCCATCGCATAAGGATATGAATCATAAAATGCAATTGTTTTTCGTATCAGCAAGAAAGTAGTAAGTCGTGTAAGTTACGCCGGGAAACGTATAATTCCATGATATCTGTATTACTCTGTTTCATCTGCGTCATAACACTATTTCTTTTTTAAATATAGTTCATGTAATAGAGACAAAGCAGTAATTGAATATCGAAAATGACAAAAACGAAAGTCCAACCAGTGGTAATTTATTTATGTGTAAATATAAACTTGGAAGTACATTATTTGTATTTTATTAGCATATCACGGGTGTTCATATGCAGTAAAATTGGAGAGACAGCACTATATAAAGGACCGGTCAGCTAGAAGGTTTGTAATGACTCCAATAACAAAAGGGAAAGTTTTCCTGCGCTCTTCGTCATACCTTGAATTTCCATGTCTTAGTCATAACCGAATGCCCATCCCCCCTCCCCCCCCCCCCCCCCAAAAAAAAAGGCAAGTTCATGCTGGCTTTTACTTGAGCGTGTGTTCTGACACCATTTTGCGTCAAACTTTGTACACAGTAATCAATATAGGTTGGAAAGTTGAAGTCCAACAGTTGATGCACTTAAGTCAGCATTTTGATGAACACGTGTGACTAATTGTTCTCTCCTGAAGAAGAAGAAGAAATATATATATATATATATATATATATATATATATTTATATATGTATATATGAGAATAAGAAGAAATATATATATAATATATATATATAATATATATTATATATATATATAGTATGATATAGATAGATAGATGGATATAGATAGTATATATTATAATGCAAACTTTTGTCATAGCACTCATGAGCCTTACAAGGCAGACGGCCTCGTACGAGTCTCCGGTGAGCTAGAACGAATTACTAAGGACGTCTTTTAAATCCATTTGTACTTTTGCCGACTCGTGCTGTGGATTATGTGCATGGTACGTAGTTGATTGTGGTGAGTCGCATGTGGGTAAGAGACGGATCATGAGTCTAGCAACTTCGTCCCGAAATGGCTAACAAAAACTGAAAGGTGTTTCAGCTTCGGGAGCCAATCAATTTAAGGGAAATAGGGTATAGGTGATAAAATGGCAGTTCCCCTTGTTTCAAGCTTCTCTCTTCTTCTGCTATTCTTCGTACTCTCATTTATTATTTCCGTTGGTTGAAACTTGCCGTCATAAGATCACCTGACATTTACCTAAAAAAAAATTAAGGCATTTTTGTAAATACATTGTGGCTTTTTTCTGTGATTTTTCATATCAGAGGAATGAGACGGGAAACGCATTTTTAATGAATTGAAAGTTAAATTTTTTAAAAAGTGCTTAATGTTAATGTAGTTTATTCCATTTTGCAATGTGTATTTATCTGCCATATCTGCCATAGATGGATGGCTTCCTTTTAAGACATCGCAACTCAAAACTAGTAAGGCAATTTTCTTCGTTTACTTTTCGAGGAGAGGCAAAATTAACTTTAAAAAAAAAGTACGAGATTTTGCTTACCTTTCACGTATAAAAACTAAATTCTTGGGAAATGCGCCTTATTATGAGGAAGGAGCTGTTATTATCTCCCAGCTCCCCATAAATATCAAGACATGATAGAAACTCCGTGGGCGTGATGCCATTGTGGGGGAGGGGAGGATAAAGGGGAAGGGGGAGAGTGAGCAGGAGGAGAGGGAGGTAGTGGGAGTGAAGGAGACACAGCCAGCGAGAGTGACAGGGAACAAGGAGTGACCCAGCACCTGTAATAAGTCACCTGTAGTCGTGTTGTTGTCAGGGGGATTCCGATTCTCCTCTCCCGACCCAGCTGATGTATGTTGGCCGATCCGATTCCACGATAGATAGACCAGTTAGTCCCCGGGTGATCGATGGCTCTCTGGCCTTTCCAGGTTTATTGTTCAGATCTTTCATACTGTCCACGTCTGCCTCCTCCTCTTCCGTACACACACACACACACACACACACACACACACACACACACACACATATATATATATATATATATATATATATATATATATATATATATATATATATATATATAAAACATTAAAACATGCACATACGCGCGCACACACATAAATGTGTGTGTGTGTGTGTGTGTGTGTGTGATACTTTTAGAATATTCTTAAAATATGCTTGTAGAGTATTGGATGTAATAGTAACAGCTTCAAAGAAGCACAGCCATGTGGATTTCTTGTGATTTTTGTTTTGCTGTAAGTTTTAATAGACAGTTTTACCATATTTTTTAGGGTCCGAATTCTTGAAGGGATATAAGCAATTGGACTAGACCAATATTTTGATGACTGCGTTGAAGAGACTACAGTCTTGTAGGCTGTGCTCTCCAGTTAGTGTTGTTTTTGCCCTCACAGGCAGAAGGTTGATCGGATGGTTAAGTTTTTAGCCAGCTTTATTCCTGCAAAGGCCTTTGCCCAAAGTGTGGTAAGGCGTTTGTGTGAACCTCTGGACTTGACCATCCAACCAAGTCACTACTGGAAGCTTAGCAACAGATATGTCTAAAATTAGCCACCAGATATAATTCGCAAAGAAGTTGGTAATGCTGTGGTCAAGCCATATTTTACTGTGAGGGTGGCATCTCTCCTATAAGATGAGCCATTTATCTGCAAGTGTATTCTGAACTGAATTTTTTCCCTCTCCAACATGCAGAAACCTGATGAAAGAATACAACGTCCCAAAGACCAGAACAATTAAAAGTGTAGTGGCTGACATTAGTATTGAATGCTCTGCCACAATCAAGAATTGTGTTTCTGATGCAAGAGACATATACGCATTACATGGATTTTGGTGACTCAGGACACCCTCTTTCTACATTATTATGAAGCTGACTGTCGTACATATGGTGACAATAATATGGAAAAGCTAACCAAGATTTTGACAGACTCAAAAAGAGGAAGTGTTCACCATCAAAGAAATTATGTGGAAAAGGTGGCTGCAAGAAGGAGTTCTGGAATGTAGCCAATACTGAATTCCGTATTCTATTCCAGCCATATTGGTGAAAATACTTATGTGAGCTCGTCAGGAACTACTCTCCATATGGCAGAAAATTAAATAGGTGACGAAAGCAATCAAATTAATATGGCAACTACTTGTATGAATGAGTATCATAATGTTATGATTGTCAATGGTGGTGGCTCAGGCTACCGCCATCCCTTGATTTTATAGTATGAAAGGTAGAAGTAATGGAACTCCAGAAGAGATGGATACTATAATAGGCAGTATATATTTTGAAGAAGAAAGTCGAGGGCAACAACAGCAGTCCGAGGAAAACTGAGCAACAACTGAGTAGGAGATGCAGAAGAAGAAGAAGAAGAGTATATGTTGTGTCCAGGGAGGTGGGCGTATGTCACAAGTATTCCGTTTTGTATTTGACTAGGCACTAATGAAATCTAGGATGTTGGATTCACCCTTCTTAGTGAAATAGTAAAGTTTACGGAAAATGTGGATGGCATTGTAGAGAGGGCAAACAGTAGTAGTTGGTTATCAGCAGGAGTGAAGAAATGACTAGATTACGCAAAATAAGCTGTCCTTTAGCTTCATTGGAGGAAGTGTGCCACCTCGGGAGCATTGAGTGGCCCTGCTAGGTGAATGTGGTAGCAAGAATGGATGGATTTTATAGCAATTTGCATTTGAAGTTGGGCTCTCAATGACACTGCATGCATAGTCCATGTGAAAGAAGAGCTGTGTAATTTAGAGGAGAATCCCTTTGAACTGCAACAGAAGCTGTGGCTGCTCAACAGTACTAAGACCGAGATTTTACCTTATAGACAAAAAAAAAAATAATAAAACTTACAAGAAAACAGCACTTCCCTAACCGGAGGAGCAGTTTATTCTTGAGCAACAGACTGGTAAGCAGAACACTACTTGCCATATAAGATATCCAAATCTGGTAGTCAGCAGACCATCTTGTGAAAAGCAGGGCTTGAAGAAGCCAGAACTGATGGCGAGGAAGGTGATCGAGACCTTTGTGATTGATGCGCAAAGTGTAACTGGTCCAACTGTAAATAACCTCTTCCATGTAAATAACTTATTCCATGTACATGAAAGTTTTTAAGTCTATTAGTTACAATAGTGAATATGATAACATTGAAGACTTCTTCAGAAGAGACAATCACGGGAAACTGGAGTGATATACTACCAAAGACTGAACTTTGATTATTTCAGCAGCTGCACACGAAGGTCTCAAAAATCGAGCTGTTCTCAGTTGATATCTCAGCGGTTGGCTGAGCATATTTGCATATTATATGGGTATGTCCATAGGAGGCGACATCATTTAGGTATAGATGACCACAGCCACAGAGAATGGCAACACCCGACGTTCCCTCAAGAGTTTATGAGCCCGTCTTCTGTCGAGTGGAGCCCATAAAGGCCGGGAGGGGGTTGGGGGTTGGGGTGGGTGGAATTTGCCAAAAGACACAGTTTAGCATTATAGTGAACTGTAATTGTACTCGGTGAATAATACTGATTCATGCACCTTGATGGCTCAGTGGTCAAAGTCAGTGTTTGCGTTGTTTCTGAACTAGTGACGAAGCACTTATCACTTATAAATTCCCCATGGGTGTAAGTTATCTCAGAGGTATAGTGAACTGGATATTATATATATATATATATATATATATATATAATATATATATATATATATATAATTTAAATATCTGACTCACATTAGGATCGAACCCAGGTCTTATATATATATATATATATGTATGTGTGTGTGTGTGTGTGTGTTTTTCTGTGTCTTCGTCTGCTTTCACCTTTACCTAACGAGTTATGGTGGTGCCAGCGCTCTCTCTCTCTCTCTCTCTCTCTCTCTCTCTCTCTCTCTCACACACACACACACACACACACACACACACACACACACACAACACAAAACACACAAACACGCACACATCTGTGTCATCACATAGCTAAATATTATCACTTAGTGTTAATTCCTATTCAAATATCACCTATGAATAAACCCATACTTATGAAAAACGGACCATTCGTCACACGGTCAGTGCTAAAGATCACGATAAAAAAAAAAAAAGTAAAAGCCACGACGATATCTCAACCGAAATGGGAGAGTATTTCATATAAGCGAATATGATGCTTCAATGAGACCAATCGTTTACCCGTATGTATTGGGAGTAGAGATTGAGGGTCCCCTGTGTCAGTTCTCCCTCACGAGTTAACTCCGGTTTAAAATTTTTTCTTTTATTTATTTTTTTTTACTTGATCTGATTGATATGTTTGATAGGTTCTCCCCTGCACATTTTTTGTGGCTTAATTCGACTTGTTGTTACGTTATTTTTTCTCATTTTTGTAGCAGAGAAATTGGTAAGTTTTATTTTTACTAATTCTTGTAGCAGAGAAATATTTTCTCTCTCTCTCTCTCTCTCTCTCTCTCTCTCTCTCTCTCTCTTCCCAGCGATGTATGAAGACCCCAGACTCCGGCATCTGCATTATCTTGAGCAATTTTTAAAAAAATTTTTATACCCGTCATAACGTTGGTTGTTAACAGCGTCATTGCATATAGATATTTCCTCTTATTATCGTTTACGTTCTTCACTGTCATTCTGCGTCATGCATGCCTTAGACTTTTGATTTATGAAATGAAAAAAAGATAAAACGTTTGTTCGTCCCTTGGGAAGTGCAAAAAATAAATAAATAGATAAATAGATAAATAAATAAAAGATGAGTCGCAGAGTTGTATCCCGAATTTTACGCCGTGATAGATGTGTTTCATTTCCCCTCATTTCACATTCAAATTGTTTCTCCCCATGAATATTCATGCAGAACACCTGTACACCTGTACTTTTGCTGATGTACGCGAGGAGTACCTAATTGAGAGAGAGAGAGAGAGAGAGAGAGAGAGAGAGAGAGAGAGAGAGAGAGAGAGACGGGAAATGTACCAGATACCGTTTGGGAAAAATAATCCCTTTTTTATTGTCAATTTTATTTCAGGATATCAGATGGCCGCAAATCGTTTATGTTTTCAATTGTCGTCATTAAAGGTTTTTATGTTTGTGCGCTCGTATTTTAGATACCTGCCCATAGACTTTGAAAGGAGGGGCCATAACTCCCCATCGTGTTGCCGTATATTTCAGTTTTATCGCTCATTAATTTTAACTTCGTTTGTATAGTATGTATTAACTCCGCGAGATAGATTCGTCATTCCTCAGAAAAAATCGCGAGGGAAATGTTCTCATCTAACTCCGTTTTCCCATTTTTTATTTTAATTTATTTGTGTATGTATTTATTTACTTATTGACTTTTTTTGTTGCTGGGAAATGCAAGAAACCGTGAACACAAGCCGGCATTCTTTCGTTTTTTTGTTCATTTCTTTTGTTAAACCAAGAAAGGAAATGTTCTAGTCTTCCTCTGTTTGTTGTGTCTCTTTAGTTACGAACGTGTTCTCTCCCCCTTCTATTTGTTCTTCATTACTTTGAAAATGTATCAAGTGGTGCCGGAAATGTTCAATTTTGGCAGTTGTTCTTTTCCCCTCTGAATAAACTTAATAGTTTTTAACTTGTTTTTAGCCCCCTCCTATTATTTCTCTATTCTATTTAAAAAAAAAATCGCCCAGACCATTTTACAACGCCCAAGTACCTGATATGCGTTCACATTTTGAAGAAATTAAAGTTAACTTGGATACGAACACCTATAAAGAAATTTTTTTAATACACCAAGTGACGTCATGAAATTCTAAATGCTAACTCGCATGACGAAACCTTGTTAGCTTGTTGTGTTGTAGTCCGTTCCCTGTTAATGTTGTGAAACGTCATGGCGGGAAACGTTTTCCTTCTCCTTTTAAATCAGTAAGCCTGCCTCATTATGTTTCTTTCAATCATTAATGTATCCTGTTACAGCCTGGCCTCCACTTACGCTCACTGAGCTGCTGCTGCTGCTGTTGCTGCTGCTGCTGCTCCCTACAGCGAAACTGCTGCCTTTCGTTTGCTTCATAGCAATGTATGAGTGTTGTGGGTACAAGGAAAATAAGTTCTCTCTCCCTTATGTCATCGTCATTATCATCGTTTCTCTTATTCCTTCCTTAAACGTAACAGCAAAATATTATTATTTGCTTAGCGTTTACGTTGTTCAGAAATTCTATAATATATATATATATATATATATATATATATATATTATATATATCTATATATATATATATATATATATATATATATATATATATATATATGTATATATATATATATGATATATATATATTATATATATATATATATATATATATATAGATATATATATATATATATGTATATGATATCACATATATACACATATATATGTATATACTTACGTATATAGTGTTTGTGTGTGTGTGTAATAAGACAATGATAAATTCAAGAATTGGAAAATGTTTTGACTTTTCGACTATTCATCCCTTTGACAATACTGCTATCGAAGAGTATTTTAGTTCTTATATTATTATAACAGCGCATTTTTCATTATCGTGATATTTTACTTCATGTATCAAGAGAAAATATTCTTCAGAAGCTAATACAAAAACGCGTTTACTAAAATATACAGTGATTTCTTTTTGCGAATAATAAAAGTAGCATCTTTATGTGTAGACAGTATTACGTATTGGATGATACGAGGAATTGATTCCACTTCATCTTATTCTTCTTTGCTTTCACCTTTTATCATTGTCTTTTTGCTTCTAGGCATTGCTCTTAAATATTCCTTCTTTTCATGTAAATGTTTTTATCTGTTAATAATTCACTATTCGTAAGAATATACAGGAAATATGACTTCAGTATTATTGCTTTATCCTCTCTCTCTCTCTCTCTCTCTCTCTCTCTCTCTCTCTCTCTCTCTCTCTCTCTCTCTCTCATACCTTGCCACCTGCTTTCTTGCAAGACGTCGCAATGTCCTTCTTAATATATTCCTCATTTTTCTTCTTAATTGACCGAGTCTTCTTATTATCGTTCCTTTATTTGCCTTCTCTTGAGTTCCTCGTATCTTCCTGCCATTCCGTGTGTATATTTAAATAAGATGTAAACAGTTTCGGCCCCACACAAACCGAGGCACAAGTAAACACCGCCACTTTCTGGTTGTTTTAGCTTTTGGACAGGCGTCAACAAACAAAACAAGCCCTCGTGTGATCTCTCTCTCTCTCTCTCTCTCTCTCTCTCTCTCTCTCTCTCTCTCTGGCCTCGTAGCTTGGTGGTAAAGCGTCTAGCTCATAATCCGATGAATGGAAGTGCTGTCTATAATCCAATATGGTTTCGTTGATCTAAGCCGTTAATCAGGTGTTAGTCGACTGTCGTGGGTGGTACATGTAGTTGAGAGAGAGAAAAAGAAAAAGGAAGAGAGACAAAACTCTAGACTTAAGTATTCATTACTCCGTCAAAAATGTACACCACCAGAACCAGATGAGCCTCGACGAGGTAATGCTCATTCATAAGGAAGACTCTCTCTCTCTCTCTCTCTCTCGAATAACTTCCTATAACCCAGCAGTGTAGACCGATGTCAGGAAAAAGTCTCTCTCTCTCTCTCTCTCTCTCTCTCTCTCTCTCTCTCTCTCTCTCTCTCTCTCTCTGAATAACTTGCTATAACCCAGCGGAATAGACCGATAACAGCCAGGAAACAAAAACTCTCTCTCTCTCTCTCTCTCTCTCTCTCTCTCTCTCTCTCTCTCTCTCTCTCTCGTTTGTATTTTTGACGGAAATGGATTTTTACGTGTTCTTAAAATCCCAGTTTACATCAGAAAGTAACTGACCAGAATTCCTGAAAAAAATGTAAACAGAAAACAGGAGGATCGGGACGACGAATTTCTCCCCTCCATTGAGTGAGGTCATTAATTATAATGAATGAAATATTTTCTCTCTTGTCTGATTTTCTGTAATTTCTGTATTTCAATAAAATAAACCGGGAATAAAATCAGCACACAAAACGGGCCTTATACTGACATTGCTCCATTTGTTGTTGGTGTTGTTGTTGTGTGTGTGTGTTTTTATGAAGAGTGGATAGATTTTCTGTAATTTCTGTATTTCATTAAAATAAACGGGCAATAAAATCAGCACACGAAACGGGCCTTATACTGACATTGCTCCATTTGTTGTTGTTGTGTGTGTGTATGTGTGTTTTGTTTTACGAAGAGTAGATAATTTCTCTCTCTCTCTCTCCTCTCTCTCTCTCTCTCTCTCTCTCTCTGTCCTTCGCAGTACCATACGCTCACTCTAGATCTCTTTCAGAGTCAATGGATAACAACCGGAGTAATGGGTCTGTAAGCAAACTAACTGGTGGGCGTGTGTGAAAATTCGCCCTCCGGCCCTAAAACTGGCGCAACCGATTGGACCCCACAAACACATTGGAGCAGCAGAGAGGCTCTTTCACACAAGTGCATTTCACAGGGTCATGGACCAAATCAAAGCAGCAATTAGGACCGGGAGACGACGATGATGTCTTTCAGTCTTTTAATATGATGATGCCCGCATCGTCGTCCTCCTGCTGCTGGTGATGATGCTGCTGGTTGGTTGGTTGGTTGGTTGGTCTCCTCTCTGGTCTTCCTCTCTGGTCTCGATGGTCTGGTCTGCTCGGCCTGGCTGGCTGGCTGCCACCTATAACTTTACAGGGTGATGCGGAATGTTTAGGTTGTGTGTGTGTGTATGTTTGAGGGATGTTGGTTATGATGCTACCGGGTGAGAGGATTCTCTCTCTCTCTCTCTCTCTCTCTCTCTCTCTCTCTCTCTCTCCAAATAAATTAGAAGATAGAAGATAAATCAAATTCTCTCTCTCTCTCTCTCTCTCTCTCTCTCTCTCTCTCTCTCTCCAAATAATTAGAAGATAAGACAAATCTCTCTCTCTCTCTCTCTCTCTCTCTCTCTCTCTCTCTCTCTCTCTCTCTCTCCAACAAATAATTAGATGATAAAATCTCTCTCTCTCTCCAGATAATCGGAAGATGATAAAGACAAATCTCTGTTGAAGAACCTTGAGCCAAAAATGATTGACCAGTAAATGTTAGAAGGTGTTTAAAATTATTTTATTTTATTTGCGATGAGACATTATTCTCTTATCTTGACGGTTGTGTTACAACCCTGTGACGTCTTCAGTCTGGATGAATGATTCAGGTGTGAATTCGCAGCTACTTAGTCATCATCACCTAGGAATTGAGTCCGAAATAGGGCATGTTGAAATTTAGAAGTCGACAGTGGGCAGTTGTTGCACGAAGGCCGTCTCGGACTTAAAGAGATGCCCTGGGTGTTTACCATCGCTCTTTTCCTTCCAACGATTATTACTATTATTTTTTTTTTTTTTGTCTATCACAGTCCTCCAATTCGACTGGGTGGTATTTATAGTGTGGGGTTCCGGGTTCCAGTCCTGCCTCCTTAGGAGTCCATCACTTTTTTTGTTCTTATTATGTGCCCGTTTCTAGGATCACACTCTTCTGCATGCAGTCCTGGAGCTACTTCACCTTCTCAGTTTTTTTCCAGATTCCTTTTATTATTATTATTATTATTATTATTATTATTATTATTATTATTATGTGCGCCGTTTCTAGGATCACACTCTTCTGCATGAGTCCTGGAGCTACTTCACCTTCTAGTTTTTCCAGATTCCTTTTATTATTATTATTATTAGTATTATTATTATTATTATTATTATTATTAATTATTATTATTATTATTTATATTATTAGTTATTATATTCATTATTTTTATTATTATTTTAGTATTATTATTAATTATTATTATTATTATTATGTGCGCCGTTTCTAGGATCACACTCTTTGCATGAGTCCTGGAGCTACTTCACTTCTAGTTTTTCCAGATTCCTTTTAATTTATTATTATTATTATTTTATTATTATTATTATTTTATTATTCATTATTATTATTATTATTATTATTATTATTATTATTATTATTATTTATATTATTTTGCGCCGTTTCAGGAACACACTTCTTTGCATGAGTTAGGGACTACGTCACCTTTTTAGTTTTTCCAGATTCCTTTTTAAATTATTAATTATTATTATTATTATTATTATTATTATTATTATTATTAGTATTATTATTATTATTATTTATTATTCATTTTTATTCTTATTATTATCATATGACTTAAAAAAAATTTTATCTTGCAAATCTTACGTACTGCAGAATGGGATACATTTGTTTTTTTTTTGCTTTTTGTTTTTCTTTTTTTTTTTTCAACCAGTCTTTGGAATTCAGCCTGCTTCCTTTTTCCTGGAATCCTTTAGGACTCCTTACGCGAAGAGGCACTTCTGTTACCTGTTTTGCAGTCTGAAACTTGCTTTTCTTTTTCCTTTCTCTTTTATCCTATATGCCACTGGTTCGATAAGGGAAAGGGGTATTTAATGTTGAATTACAAAAATAAAATATAATAGAATAAATAAACCGGCATGTAACATCAGACAGGTCACCCTTTCACTTTGACTAGGATCAGAATTCTCCGCTTTGATTATTTCATTTTTTTCCTTATCCTCCAAAATGGAATTCTGAAAAAAATGCCTTGTTCATTGTATGTTTTCTCTTCAGTGCTTCTGACAAGGACGCTGTTTTGGTTCTGTTTGTATGTTTGTTTATCCCTATGTCTCGTATTATAAAAAAAGCTTATGCATGGAATTTTATGCAAATTCTACCAAAGCTGAGCGGCGAAACTGGCAACGAGTGTTTAGATTTTGGGAGAGAAAGGAATGGAATTTTCGGGCAGAAAGCGCCTTTTGGGAATGGGTCACCTCAGCCATGACTGAGGCTTGCATAGCATACTCGCGCGTATTTTATCAGAATTTATGTGAAGCGCATTGAAGCCTTGAAATGCTTATTGTTTTGTATTAACCTTGTCAAAGGTCTGGTATTAATTCTTTTCGTACTTCACTGTCAAGAGAAACTAATCGAATCAATCGATTGACTGTAGTTGTGAAGTTCATGAACCATCAACTACTCAGAGCACAAGAAGGAATTGTAATATTCCTATCAATCATTTTGATATGCAAAGTTAAGCGAGTGGACCCTCCAAAGTGGACCAAAGACTCAATCTCTTTCGTTGAGGATAGAGACTTTTTTTTTTTCCGGGATTAAGGTAGGTAAAGGCTTTGCCCACTAGGGTCTTTTGTGCATAATTGAGAACTATTGCGATAATAACAGTGATGAAAAAAAAATACAGCCTTTACTTGACGTAATTAATGAAAGTAGAATACATAACATACAACAATTACACAGGAAAGTAAAACATGTAATGTTCAACATTTACACGGGTTGCTCTGGGATGATTGGGTGACTCAGCTATGAGAGAGAGAGAGAGAGAGAGAGAGAGAGAGAGAGAAGAGAGAGAGTAATGATCATAGGTGTCGCGTTTACAGTTGTCGAGGTACGAGAACCCAAAACTCTTACTTGCAACGCTATTTGAAGGGAGGTTCCGTTGCAATTTCTGTCATTTATGACAATAAAGAATGTTTTTATTATGAAAGATGGAAGATAGGTGAATATATCTTTATAGTGTATGCAGTTTAATGCAGAGCGAGGAAGGTTAAAGAATGTGAAATTACAGTTATGACGATGAGATTAAAAAACGGTAGGATAGGTGGAAATATAAACAAAAGTGTTTCGGGTTGGTCCGGTCATGTGTAGAGGATAGGTATATCTGAGAGAATAGTTGTGTACGAGAGAATAATTGTTTATGAGAGAATAGATATGCACAAGAGAATAGTTGTGTATGAGAGAATAGGTATGTACGAGAGAATAGTTCTGTATGAGAGAATAGATGTGTACGACTGAATAGTTGTGTACGAGAGTATGAGAGAATATGTATGTACGAGAGAAAAGTTGTGTATGAGAAAATAGTTGTGTATGAAAGAATATTTGTGTGCGAGAGAATAGTTGTTTATGAGAGAATATGTATGCACAAGAGAATAATTGTGTATGATAGAATAGGTATGTACAAGAGAATAGTTGTGTATGAGAGAATAGTTGTGTACGAGAGAATAGTTGTGTATGAGAGAATAGGTGTCTGCTCGAATAGGTGTGAAAGTACAGAAATTTGTAAACGTAATTTACATTATCAACTCAGCGAAGAAATACGAGGTACAGCACTGCCCTCAAAAGGCAAAACGCATCAACTCCAAAATCTTAGTTTAGAGAAATTCAATGATAAAGGTTTGATTCATCATAATTTCTTTTGCTAATTTTATCTGCATATTGTAATTTGGTCAACATATGGGTTGACCTTAGTAGGAACATTTTATTGCATTAAATTTCACAAAATGTTTCAACTAATGCCCAAATTCGCTGTCCAAAGCAGATTAACTTTGTCCTAGTGTGGACATGATGCGTTCTGCTCTGAAAAACTTTGGCTACTATGTTAATTAATAATGACGTGTGTGTATTTTTCTCAGTTTTGGGGATTAAAATTTAATATATGGCTTTAAAGGTAAGGGCTCTGAATTGGTTATTTAAAAAACAAAAATGGTTGGACTGGTAAAGAATATTTATTATTTATTGAACAAAAATTCATATCTTTTTTCAATGCAGAGCAAGAGAAAAAAAAAAAGAATAACTTTGAAATAAAACTAATAAGCTTCAGTTATGCACAATACATTTTATAGAAAATTAATCCAAAATTAGTTTTTACTTGAATGCTACAGTCTGACTTGGCATTCTTAGATTATTTCTAAAAGATTTCCTTTTCAAAAACTCAAAGAAATAACACTCAAATGATTGCAATATTATTAATAAGAAAAAAATTATGACACCTTACTTTTCTGGAAATTAACCTGAAAATTAACCTCTAATTTTGGATCTCAAGGAAAAACAGTCTAATTTTATTTCAGATCAACATATATAATCTTCAGTAAATCTTCGCTCCTAGAGGTTTTTTTTTTTTTCGGGCATATTTATCCAGAATCCTCTTCTGGTTTTAGCATTTTGCATACAAGCTTTCTCCAACAATGTTTTTCTTCTTCACTGAAGATAAACCCCTGGGAGGGACAATTATCCAGGGGAGTCTTAAGGAGTTCACTTGATAGTTCAACAGTTTTTTTGATGAAGTTGCAAAATTGATAATTATCCATGCTGAAAAGTGTCTTGTAATGAAATCCTATTGCCCCTTTCTCAAACTTGACGTCTACAAGAGTTTCTAAGTATGGTATGTCTGTTTCTTCTTGTGATCTTGTTCTTCTCTGTTTATTGATTGCTGGTATCTTGAAAAAGAAATCCTTCTTGTTGATATCAAGGGTTTCTAGTCGCTTGACAGAGTTTTGAATGACCATTTTCAGGTCTTCATAATCGTATATATCTCCTTGTCTCCTCAGGACTTTTTCAATATGCCATGTATACCATTGGCAACCATGAATGTGTGGCCTGCGGTTAAATATTTAAAATTTATGCTATTAACTTCATTATCAGAGTTGACAAGAATTACCATGGCATTATATAAGCTCCAATTTTTTTTCTGTGCTGCACAATTATCTGCCCAGAACACAAAGTCATTTCCATCTCTATCCTTCTGGATAAGAGACAGATATGCATTAGTTATATGTTCTTTGTTTCTTCCTGCAGTTGATTCATCCCAGAGTACTGCATAATGTTTGTCTTCTGCTGTAGCCATCTTCCCTTCCTTCGATTCTTTTTCCCTTTATGCTGGCAAAAGTTTCATTGAAAACTATAAGTGCGAGGAGTGAATATACAACTCTTTAGGCCTTTAATCATTGGCAACAATAGAATTTCTGTAGATCTACAGCATAAACTCTGCTCGTTGAGTTCCATTCTTTTTTTTTTGTCTTCATTGTAGGCATTCCGAGCTTCTCGCACCTTAGTAATGTGACTTGCTTGTGAATTATATACAGTGTCTGTAATTTCATCCTTTTGAAGGTTTTTGTAAACAGCACATACATCACAGATGTCTTCCTTAGGCTCACCAAATCCAATGTTTTCTTTCTTGAACACTGCATAGTATGTGCTGTATGTGCAATCATATTCTTGATTGTGTGACTTGAAATCTTCAAACATTTCTCTCAAGTTTGTTTCTGACGAAATGTACCTTCTGTTTGGGGTATGCTCCCTCCTGTAGTGAGATATTTGAGGATTGTACTTCTCTATATGTTTTATGATAACAGAGTGATCTTTCTTATTTTCTGGGATATGCCGGCCTCTTTTGTCAGACTGTTCTTTGTTCATCCCCCCAACCCCAATAGACTCTCTGGAATTTTTCAGCAGTTCAACAATGACCCTATTACTGCTGTAACCAAGAGTTTGAATAAGAATGTCTGGCAAACCTTTATTTCATTTCCTGAATTATTGAGAAAGAAATATATAAGGGAGCACGTTTTTTCTGCACTTGCCGATGTTGTTGGTCTTTTTCTTTGGACAGGCATTTTACAAATCCTAGCGAGCAACCATTGTTTTTGTGTGGCATATTGCATATTCCAAAATTCATCATGGATTTTGTACTCTCAGCAAAGCGCATCGTGTCCATAGTGTAACGCACTATTCTCCATGATGTGCTTCTTTCCTTTTCAGGCAAAATGCATCATGTCCATAACATTATGGAGTTGATGCATTCTGGCGCAAAAGAATGGTTTGTGATGCATTTTGCCTTCAATAATGTAGAAAACCAGTGGGAGTTGATGCATTTTGCCTGTTTAAAACTCTCTTTACGGGCAATATAGGCTTAATCTACCTTCAGGATCAGATTGGCCTCTTTTTTGCAGATTCCATAGATATAAAAATCTCAAAAATCGCATTTTTGGAGTTGATGCTTTTTGCCTTTTTAGGGCAGAGCAGTGACTTGTTTTCCTGTGTACCCTTAATGCCGTACTCCTCTCGTTTACTCCAATGATGGCAATCGCCTCTTGATTACACTGATGACATTCACCTCCCGTTTAGTCTGCTGCCATTTCCTTTTGTATTCTTTAATGCCAATCTCCTCTCGTGAACTCTGATGCCAGTGTCCCATTTCTTCACACAGGCGGCATCTACTCGTTTGCCATAATGCCAGTCTCCTCTTCATTATTTTCATGTCATTCTCCATTTGATCAATTTAATTGATAACAATTCCTGTTTACTCTGGTATCAGTTTCCTCTCGATTAATTTGGCGCCAATCTCCTCTTGTTTCCTTAAATTTTAATCTCCCCTTTTTTTATTCAAATTTTAATTTTCTCGTTGTTAACTTTTATGCCGTTTTACTCCTTGATTAGCATGAGGCCGTATTCTTATAAATGTTGATGCCTGTCTTCTCTCAGTTACTCTGATGGCATTCTCTTTTTGAGTGCCCTGAAGCTACTTTTCTCTTGTTTACTCTGATGACTTCCATCCGCTTTGATTGCTCTTTTATCAGTCTCCGATTGTTTAAAAGGAAGCTCTTCTCTTGAATACTTCAGTTCCAATCTTCTCTTATTCACTCTTCCATTATTGTTTTGTTTACAAATTCTCTTGTTGTTTAGTTTGCTTCCATTCTCATCTTGTTAACTCCGGCAGTAACCTCCACTCATTTTCTCTGATGCCAGTCTTCTGTTGTTTACTTTCATGCATTCCTCTACCTGTTTACGCTGTTGTCAGTCTCTGTTCGATCACTCTGATACCAAACTTCTGTTGTTTACCCTGACGTCATTCTCCTATTCAGTCTATTGTGAGACCTTGACTGTTGACCTTCCGGGAACCATTTAAGTTAGCTCTGCCTGGAAACGGGTCACTGTGTAAACATCAAGACTTTGACTCTCACCTTGACCTTTGATATTTAAAGATTGAGCAGTGTGCATTCAAAGCATTTAAACCGCTTCAAATTCCTATATTTTAGTGTGGGTAACATGGTTCTTGCAGCATCAATTGGTCAACTATGTGACAGTTTTGCGTAAAGGTTGCCATTTCGAATAGGCCAGTCAGCTGGTGGATTTATCTACGAGGTATTATCTAGATCAGTTTTCCTTTCTTTGGAATATTCTACTTGTACCTAGACGCTTGCGCCTAGTACACAATCACACACAAGTGAAAATGTGACCTTAAACGTCTAGAAGCCTTTGTTTATTATAAGATCGTCCACTGTGCTCATAGGTAAATTATAGAAACCCGCTTCAGACATCAGACTCGATAAGTCGATTGTTCATTTGATAATGTCATTCTTTAGTTTGTCTAGAATTTGTTATGGATGGTCGTCCCATTTCTGATAAAGTACAAATGGTGACAGAAGTCGAAGGGTCTGATTTTTTTTTTTCACCTGGAGAGAGAGAGAGAGAGAAGAGAGAGAGAGAGAGAGAGAGAGAGAGAGAGAGATTGTTCATTACGCCGACGTAGTGGATACCATTGAAATGGGAGGGGCTCGACGAGGTAATCTTCATTACAAAGACGTGAAGCAATTCATAAGATGCCTTCAAAGACAGTAAATGGCTCCTCATTCAATTTCTAATGAAAACTCGGTGAATACCTCTCTCTCTCTCTCTCTCTCTCTCTCTCTCTCTCTCTCTCTCTCTACACATTGAGATTAAGTGAATAACAGGCCTTTTATGTGTCCTATTAGTGTTTCATCATGGGGTCGAACGGACGACTGCATTCAAAATAAAATTAGTGAGCTGTTATTATATATGCTTTTCAACTACATTCAAAATAAAAGGAGTGAGATGGTATTATAGTATGCTGTTCATATCCTACTGGTGTTATGCAACTTCTAATTTCGATTTACTAATGTAATGCATTGCTAAAAAAATGAAAAAAAAAATTCGGAAGGATCGAATCAGACATCAGTAGACTGGGGTTATCAGACGGATAGCACTTCCATAACAAGCAGATTTTTCCTTGTATGAGGTAACTGCATGCAAGAGGGAAGGCTTCGTTGGTATGGACACCTGTTACGAAGAGAGGGAACATCATGTTGGAAGAAATACGATGGAAATGGAAGTGCGGGGTAGAAGGAAGAAAGAGATGGCGTGATTGTGTAGGGGAAGATATGTTATGGAAAGGTATTAACGAGAACGATGCACAGGACAGAAATCGATAGAGACGACTCATTCACAACGGCGACCCCATATAAAAATGGGTTAAAGCTGGGGAGGAGATGAGGTAACTGCATTTGTTTGTTTTGTCTCACTGTTATTCGATTTTGTTTTTGTGTCAAATGTTCCCATTGTTTTCTGTGCTGAGTATGGCTAGAATTTTCCGTGATATTCGAATTTCATTCCATGTTTCATTTCGTTATTTCAACAATAATTTGCATAACATCAGTAGGAAATGAACATCATACTATACTGACCTCATAGGTCCCAGCACTCGGCCTTTGGCCTAGTTTACATTCCATTCTATTTCATTATCGGTATCTATAATAATAGACCCATCATATGTGGAAAGCATACTAAAAAAAGTGACATTAGATTGCGTGTGTGTGTTATTCTGTTAGATTTTGATGAGCTGGGACAACAGAACATTCCATTTGGATATATACAAATTATAGATAGAGATAATGATAATGAGAATGGTTGGGAATTATGACTATGAAAGGAAAAGCCTCATCATAATGAGTTGGTGCAGTTTTGTATGGAAGTGTTTGCAGCAATTTTGTAACCGCATGTACGAATTTATGCTGCATTTGGTTGCTTGCTGTCAAGCGTTCTGAAGATGTAATTAATTAGTAAAGTGCCGGTTTAGATATGTACTACTCAAGGTCTTACATATCCCACGAAAGAGCTGTTCAGTATGAGAGAGGACGCATTTGCATCGCACTGACGAAAGCAGAGAAGCAAGCAAGCAAGCAAGCAAGCAAGAACAAAAAGAAGAAGAAGAGAAAGAAAAAGGAGGAAAAGAAAAGAAAAGCGAACAAGTCAGACCAAGGTAATTGAGCCTTTCCCTTCGGCTCCGTGTCAAGTCGTGCCGACAGAGAGATTGTGTATGCGTGTGTGTGTATGCGCGGCACCATTCCCTGTGTAGTATTGAGTGGAGGGGAGGGTACAGGCAGGAGCAGGAGCATGAGTCGGGAGCATTCTGAGGGCCACAACTTGCGGCAGGCCCTGTAGAGTGAGTTACAGGGTGATGGGCAGGATTGGTGAACATCCTGGGCGGCAAGGTTCCCACCG
The DNA here is from genome assembly GCF_015104395.2 of Macrobrachium nipponense. NCBI lineage: Eukaryota > Metazoa > Arthropoda > Malacostraca > Decapoda > Palaemonidae > Macrobrachium > Macrobrachium nipponense. The sequence continues at coordinate 46,424,003 of NC_061109.1, forward strand.
TCCTCTCTCTCTCTCTCGATCTCCTCTTCTCTCTCTCTCTCTCTTCTTCATCCTTCTCCTTCTCTCTCTCTCTCTCTCTGGGATGATACTGCGATACATGGCTCTCTCTCTCTCTCTTTCTCCGTCCTCCTCCCCCCCCCCCCCCCCCCCCCCCCACCCCCCCCCCCCACTCTCTCCCTCTCTCTCTCTCTCACGTACATACACACAGCACATTTATAGAAGGATGTCGCCCACACTGAACTTTAACGTTACAATTGGAGGCGGTGATTGTGAACTGTGGGTGACAATGGCACCAGCGGGAAACTGTTGAGGGACACTCATCACTAATAACACCTTCCCTCTCCCTTCCTCCCCTCCCTTTCCCCCTGCCCCCTCCCCCCATCCCCCTAACCCCTCCCCTCATTCCTCCTTCTGTCCATGTGGCCCTCCTCCCCTCCTCCTCCTCCTCTTCCTACTCCTCTTCTCATGCCCTCTTCATACCTTAGTTTATATACTATCTCCTTCCCTTCAAACTCATCCCTCTCCCCCAAACTCATCCCTCTCCCCCAAATGCCCTTCTTCCCTGGTCTATCTCTTCTTACTTTGCATCCTCTCCCCTCTCCTTCCCTTCCCCCCTCCCTCCCCTCCCCCTCCCCTCCCTCTCCCCCTATCTCCCTCTCCCTCCCTCCCTCCCCTCCCTCCCTTCCCTCTCCTTTGTACATCTACATCCCTTCTTTGCTTCAGTGCCTCGACTGGTGGGCACTAAGCACTCGATTCCCATTCAAAAGGTCATCATGCAATGAATGGTCATGGCACTGGCAGCAGGCACACTGGCACAAGATCATTTTCCTTGGTCATCTTCTTGCTCTTCTCTCCGTGTGATCTTTTCTCTTCATCGGATTAGAAATCCCAATAAATTTGAGTAAAATTTAAGCGAATGCCTCATTTACTTAGCTTTATTGAATCGTAATTGAAATCGGGTAGATTGATGATAATTTCTTAATGTGATTGGATTCATTGATAATTATGCGCTATTCTTGATGTTTTTTTATTTATTCGAACTGAAATGGAAACCATTTTGACAATGTCTTCTAATTTATTCATTTGATTTAATGAAGAACCGAAGACGTTTTCAGTATTAGCAAATTCCAGTCCTCCAGTTATAGTAGATAGTAATTCCAGCATTATTAAAATACTGAAGATTATCCTGTGTCAAGCACCATGAGACAGAACTTATCACTGCCTAGTTTATGACCGAGAAATTTCAGAACTCTGCTATATAGCAGAACTCAAGCCTTGATATTTGATAAAGAGACCTTCGAGATAATATCTCTCTTATTTTCTCTTTCCGTTTTCGTGACGGCCTGTCTGGAAATAAAGAGATAAAAGAGTCGAAAGATGAGGCTGATACCAAACCCAACATTGTGACACCCCGACAAATCACTTGATACAGTAATTGAAATGGATGATGATAGTCCCCGGTTGTTAAGGAGGGCAGGGGGTGCCAAGGGCCCCTTGGCACAGGAGTCTGGTGCCACTGGGGGAAGGAGGGGCGGTGGGGTTGCTGAGAGAGATTTCCCAGGCCGGTTGTTTTTTTTTTTTTTTTTTTTTTTTTTTTTTTTTTTTTTTTTTTTTTTTAGTTACGGGAGGTAAGGAGTTATGCATAATTTTTTTATGTCTTTATTAGATGCACGACTGCCTGATTTGCTTGTTTGTATTGTTTAATTGCTTTTTTGATTTGGCCTCCGTCTTTTTTTACTTCAAGTTTATTTTTTTATGGCATGTTGCTAATTTTTGTGTTTGTTCATTTCAGAGTAAGGATGCGCTCTGTCTCCCTTTTCAGTTCAATGACTTTTTTCACCTTAGTGGCTGACAGGGGCTAGAGAGTGCCATTTCCTCCCTTATTGTCGTAGGCCTTTCCATGCCGCTAATCACATTGGCCCGTTTAGAATGATGTCTCCCTTCCTCGTCGCCTCATCTCCTCATTTCATCTCCGATTGGTGCAGGTTTCAGCTGTTCTTGTCAGCGACAAGCCGACGAAATGATCTGCAATCATAGTAATAAAGATGTATATGCACTGTGCAATAACTGTATTAATAACTAGCATAAATCGTATGTGAGACTAGGGTATGCGATGATAATGATAATACTAGTTGTAACACTGGTTGTGTATTCGGCCTATTCTGCGACTTGTCATATTGTCCGGTGATGTCATTTAGTTTTGGTAATAAGGATGCTGCGGGGAGGCCATGACACTTAGGGCCTTTATTTTGTATTCTCTGTTGTCACTGATTCATGTAACAGCCTCACTGCCCAGGATATCAAGTCTTCCTGTTTTGTACGGTATTTGAGAGCTTTTTTCCTTCTTCTTTTTCGTCTTCTTCTTCCTTTTTTACTACTGAAAATCAGTTTTGTAGGACTGATTACGATGGCTATCTTGTTCTTTGTATATTTAGTAAGTGTGGTAAGATTTAATTGAAGTGCTTGAAATGTCTAATGTGGACCTCTGGATGTTTCATGCTAATTCAGATCGTTGTCATGTTCGCCGTAGGTCATGGGATGAATATATGCTTTGCATGTATATATTGACTTCGAAACGCTATTTATTATTTCGCACACGCACGTTCACGCACCCACCACCCACCCACCACACACACACACACACACACACACACACACTCACAGATATATATATATATATATATATATATATATATATATATATATCTGTGTGTGTGTGTGTGTGTGTTGCCTGTGTTTGTAAGTATACATACGTATATGGAAATGAACACATGGAAACGTGTTTCACAGAAGTACATTTCCGACTTACCATGGGGCCGAACCCCGGTCTTTCGAGTTAGAGGCCAGGGCATTAGCAATTCGGACGCAAAGGTCACAAAAGGAGTTGGAACTTATTAAGTAATACGTACCTGGGGCTCCTAGTCGCCTGGCCGGGGAAAACCTCAGGTATGCTGTGGTCCGGAGATTCCAACCCTTCCGACCTTTGCGTTCGAATTGCTAATGCTCTGAACACACTCGAAAGACCAGGGTTCGGTCCCGTGCTGAGTCAGAAGTACATTATATAATATATATATATATATATATATATATATATATATATATATATCATATATATGTATATATATATATATTTATATATATATTATATATATAATATATATATATATTAATATATTCGTGTGTGTCTGTTGTGTTTGTGTTCATAGACATTGCACTGCGCGTGCGTGCATGTGTGGGTATGGTCACCTGTTCATTTGAAGAAATGGACTAACCACAAGTCGACATTAACACATACATAATAAAATGTACTCTGCAGTCATAAGTAAAATGAATTTTCTGGTCAGATTGCAATCTAAATCATCGAGAATCCGTTTTGTCTTGTTACATATGATATTGTACGTCTGTATGTTATTTGGTTTTTGTATATATTTAAACATATGTTGCTGAAATTACTAAGTAGATTAACTTGCGTTTGGGAAGTTTAGCTTTTGATTTACCATTTTATTCGTTAGAGAGAAAGAAAAAAAACGCCTTTTTTACCTGCCTGTCTGTTTTTAATGGTGTGTTATGGGGTGACATGCAAATCATTGTATGGTCCACATACGATTGTAAATGATATATGTACTCTCAAGTGTTCATTCCCTTATGGGGAACGCCGATTTTTCCCATCAAGTGATAAGCTCGCTATTTCATAAAGTGAACACTTTTTAACGATATTTTTGACATAAGTATTGCACTTATTGTTCGTTTGTATTTTGGGAGAATTGGTTGATGAATTGATTTGCATTAATCTTGTGTGGTATGTTTAAAGCAAATGCCGTGAAAGTGATGGTGCGATAGTGTTAAATGTAAAAAAAAAACTATGAGTGTTGCATAGTTTTTTAAAAACACTTAACACTCACGTTATTCGATTTTGCGGATAATCCTGAATTAAGCTGAATAAAAAACGATTATGGTGTTCAGTCGTTGCAAAACTTATATATAGGACATTCCTTATTAATGAATATCTTTCTTGCGCATATTGCCAACTTGCTTGAAGTAATTGAAAATACGATAAATCATTATTGGTTTTCAGAAATATGTGGCAGAATGGAGTTTGTAGGAGAAGCATTGCTGCATTTCTTGGAGGAATTTAAAAATCCATTTTTTCGTTATTGAAATACCTTATTGAAAATAAAGGAACATTTTATAAGAGAATTTGTTCCAAAGTAAGATTTCACTTAGTATAAACAGAGACATAAATCTACAAAAATCTTCAAAGAACATGGTATCACTCAACCCTCAAAACGGCTTTGCTCGAGAAGAAACGGAACCGCCATGGGGGCACACAGATGCCACGCACGGAAAAATGGGGCTGGTTTTTCTTCATACGCTGCCCCCATACATTCAAGCGGAGATCGATAGTATATATTGAAATCGCTCGCCTCTGCCTTAGTGGGTTAATAAGATAAGGATCTTTTGGTTACACAACATTCGGGTTGAGGGTCCTTGAGACGCAGACGGCAAAATGAGGGGTTATGTGCTCCCTGCTTTCTCTCTTTTGACAGGAAGGAGGGGCATGTTGTATGGGGTTTCTCTCTCTCTCTCTCTCTCTCTCTTACCTGTAAACAGAATTACCTATCCCTATTTATCATTTTTCTTTACGTACAAACATACCTATGCATTAGAATGTGTGTTGGTTTGTTTCTTGACCTATTTATATATACTGTCTCTCTCTCTCTCTCTCTCTCTCTCTCTCTCTCTCTCTCTCTCTCTCTCTCTCTCTCTCTGTAGGCACAATCAACAGTGTTTATCATTTTGATTACCTACAAACATGTCTGTGTACCTAGGTCCGTGTAGGTCATTCGTTCATAAAACAAATGTGTGTGCCCTTGCAATTCTCTCTCTCTCTCTCTCTCTCTCTCTCCTTCAGCCCAGTGCATTTTGCAACCTGACACTTAGGTTTTTTTTTGTTGCGTCGTCATATGCATGTGTGGATGTGTATATGTGAGTGTGTAGTCAAAGGCAGGTTACTGGACGGACACTCCAGCCAATAGGGGAATGTACATAGATGCCCCCACAATCACTACCCACTTTTCCTTTTTTTAAATAGGAACTGGGTATGGGGTGTGAGTCTCTCTCTCTCTCTCTCTCTCTCTCTCTCTCTCTCTCTCTCTCTCTCTCTCAGGTTCCCATAAGTATTATGGGTGAAGTTTGAAAGTAAGAAAGTTCTCTCTCTCTCTCTCTCTCTCTCTCTCTCTCTCTCTCTCTCTCTCTCTCTCTCCCCTCTCGATCATCACCCCCCATGAGTATATCGGTTAATTATGAAGGGTAAGAAAGCTCTCTCTCTCTCTCTCTCTCTCTCTCTCTCTCTCTCTCTCTCTCTCTCTCTCTCTCTCTCTCCTTTGCGACCTGATGAAGATATGGATGAAGTATGAATGTAAGAAAGGAGTTGAAGAAAAAAGGAAAGTTCTTGGAAGGGTTCCATTGCGGGCGCCGCCTTGGATGGCTTCGAATAATTCATAACCAAAGAGGTATTTTGCCTCCACCTAAGATAATGATGCGAAGGTGGTGATTGATGATGATGAAGGTGATGAAGGTGGTAAGAGTGGTGTTGATTTCGATAAAGGCTCGTTTCATACGTTGCGTGTTGATCCTTGATGCAAAAAGAGATTGTTTTCCTTTTTGGGGCAATTATTGGGTATGAAAACGTGTTTATGTATGAAGTGTTTAGGTATTTTGCCCTTACTGAAGATCATTGTGATGATCGGCTTTGGATCATCACCATCATCTTTCATTGTTTGGTGATGATGAAGGTGGTAAACGTTCTGTTGATCAGGGGAAAAGTTTCTTTTTTTCTTCTTGTTTGTTGGCGTTTCTCGCGATTAACGAGTACTTTCGTACAAGGAAATTCACTGGGTATAAGAATATAGTAAGGTATGGCTGCTGATGAATGGGAAATACCGAAATATTAATTATGTTATAACTAGTTTCTCTTAGCTTAATTCCGGCATAAATAACCACACGTGTTGTGCTTATTAATTAACCAATCAGTCCTATATTGGTGGTCTGTTATATAAAACGTTTCTGTTCAAGTTTATTGTCTTTTATGCTAGAATAATAATAATAATAATAATAAATAATAATAATAATAATAATAATAATAATTAAATCATAATAATAATAAATAATAATAATAAATGTTTTAGAAAATGTGTTATGCAGCTCTTAGATATTTTAGTGATGAAACGTTTGTGAAAATAAATTAAATTGATTTATTTCAACCATATTCATCATACCCTGGAACGAACAAGATGCCAACCTTTATAACTTCATGATAATTACACATGTATGCTGGATGAGTTTGTTCAGTTATAGTTAATTGTCAATCTCCAGTAACTGTTAGAGTTGATCTCATTTTTTAAGTATATTCCACCGTATCTTGATTAAACATACATACGTCCAAAATATGTTTAAGACTGTTTAAACATACGTGTACCATACACACACACACACACACACACACACACATATATATATATATATATATATATATATATATATATATATATATATATATATATATATATATATATATATATATATACATTGTGTGTATATATATACTACGTATATGTGTGTTTCGCACATACTGTGTATTTATGTATAAATATTATGAGAGAGAGAGAGAGAGAGAGAGAGAGAGAGAGAGAGAGAGAGAGTCTGTATGGCTGGGTACGTATCATTCTTAGTTCATAGTTAATTCATTCAGTAACAGGACTAATAAAAATGAGGGGAAAAGTCTACGGGGATGTTAGGCCAGATATAACAGACTTTCATATTTAAGCATTTCAATTATTATCCACTTCCCCGACTTTACTGTTTTATTGTTTTTCGTCAGTTGAATTCTCTTATTTTCGCTTGTGGAATGATCATAATGAATTAGCGAAAAAGGAAATTATTATTTTCATTTGTGAGAAATGTAGAAGCATTTTTTTTTGGCTCCTGAATGTCTTCCATTTTCCCTTGTAATTTGAACATTGATCAGATTCATCTTCTTTTCCCTTATATTATGTCAGTTCTCATGTCCTGTGTATAATTATGAAGGCGTTAGACAGACCATTATGATAAAATTATTAGTCTGTGACTCTTTAAATCCTGTCAGTTGCACTTATGATTAATGCATATGTGTATATTGGTTGTGCACCCATGGTTCGACTTCTCTCCAAGAATTGTTTGATTTTTTTTTTTTTTACTTTAAATGAAGTGCGTGCATGCATGCGCATTTTTCGGATAAAATTATATTCGTCAAAGTTTATTTACAATATGTACATCCACATTCTTAGTCGTATTGAATGGAAAAATATAATCAGTTTTGATTTTAGAATGTTGATAGAACTTTCTGAAAACGTTCTCTTTGCTATATATTTTGGAGCAAGTTATTCTTCATTCTTGTGTGGTTTCTGCGAGTTGCTTAAATAGATAGATATAATTAGTTTTGATTTTAGAATATTAATCAAAATTCTCTTATTATATTTTAGAACAAGGTATTCTTCATTCTCCTGTGTTTCTCGCGAATTTCTTGAATGGCAAAGTATAATTAGTTTTGATTTTAGAATATGTTAATAAAACCTCCAGAAAAATTTCTTGGCTATATTTCGGACCGAGTTATTCGTCATTCTTACGTGTTTCCTGCGAATTTCTTGTAACGAGAAATCTCCGAAGTATTCAAGCGCGTTCTCTGGTTGTCAGATTTCGTTAAGAGGGATCAAACCATTCTGAGTGAGGTCGCCATTTTCAATTCCGCTTAATCTCCAGGACAAATTCTCTTGTTATATCCACGTCTGTCGTTGACGAAGTCGTGTAAAGCAAGGGATGTCGTGTGCTCAATTTTCAGTTATGATTATCTAGGAGGGATAATGTTTCTTACGTTTGTAAGACTTCTGCTGAGTCGTCATTATTATTATTATTATTATTATTATTATTATTATTATTATTATTATTATTCAGAACATGAACCCTATTTATATTGGCACAAGCCCACAGAGGCCATTGGCTTGAAGTTCAAGCTTCCAAAGAATATGGTGTTCATAAGAAAGGAGTAACGGAAGTTTAATGTGAAATACAGATAGATGAGATCACACACACACACACACACACACACACACACACACACACATATATATATATATATATATATATATTATATATATATATATATATATACATATATATATATATATATAACAAATGACTAATTGTGTTCGGGGAGTAATGCATTGCATATGAGGGGACGCTGTATGTTTTACGCCTTTTCAAATTCGTATTTATTTTCTTTACCATGAGAGCAAAGATAACTTGACGGTAGCGTTGGCCATGTCTTCCTCTTGACAGGAACTCCTCTGCTTTTCGAGTAAGCCCCATGAAAATGTTTGGTTTCTGGATTAAAGATGCGGAGTCTATGTTTACTATGTGACATTTTATTTTACTGTTAGATTTTTTTTCCTCAGTTTCCCATGTTTCGCTGAAGAACAACAATCCGTTATTTTTATAAGGCGTCTGTATATATTTCTCAAAGATCTAGTTATTCAAATTACCTTAATAGACTGAGCTTTGCTGTTTTTCCTAGAATAAATTCTATTAATTTTTTTATAGCTCGGAATTTGATTCTGTTGCCTTCGCTAATCTGGGGGATGTCTTATTGTGTAAATTAAGAATATTCTTTAAGGCTGACCCACGCTACCGTTATTAGGTTAAACTAAAAAAAATTAATTAATAAATAGATGGTGGAAAATGTCAGTAGATTTTAAGATACAGGGAGAATTGTATTCGAGGAGTAACGCGTTGCATATGAAGGAAGGCTATATATATATACGTACTAAGTGGAAGGATTTCTTTGCAATTGCACTTAATCTTCGGGGCAGCTTTTCTCATCACCACCCGAATGATCTCGTGCAATGCAAGTCCTTCGATGGTGAAGGCGAGTCAAGGTACGGATATCACGCACTCATTTCCAGCCTGACCTCTGGAAATAGGCCGAGCCAACTTCACGCTGGAGATCACATCATCCTCAAGCCTTTTCCAGTCGTCAGTGTGAGGGGTCGAAGGGGGGTTGCTCGGTGGAGTCCGAATTGCATGGTTTTCCTAAGAGTGTTATGGACTCCATTATTCACTCTGCGAGAGCTTGACAAATATAGTAAATCCGCAATGGACGGCGGTTTCGCGGAGGGTGGGGGGTGGTTTGTTTGTGGGGGGGGGGTGGGTGTAAGGACGGGGAAGGGCTGGGTTGAAAAGTTCTTCCAGTTATTTCTGTCCCAAATGTATTTCGGTTCTCTCTCTCTCTCTCTCTCTCTCTCTCTCTCTCTGCGTGTGTGTGTGTGCCAAGGCTCTGTAATTTTCCTTTGTGTTCACTAATGGAAGGAAATGTTCTAAAAATTCCTTTGTTTAAATACTCTTGGATGTATTTGCTTTACCGTTTGTAAGATATCTTCATTTGTTTACTCTTGTAAGTTTTCGCTTTACGTAATCCCCTGTTTCTGAGTACATTGTAAATCTCTCATTTCCTCATTTTTCCATGCCTGGGCTATCTATTTTAGTAAATCTTTTGGAAACTACTGCTGATAAACTTTATTTAAGACATCATGAAGAGGGATTAAGCAAAAAATTGATAAATAATGAAGTGTCGTTTCAACATTGTATATAACGCCAATCTTCATGAACGCAATAGGAATTAGCTGTTAAATATCACTTCCAATAATGGTCGTCACTTAGGCTAAGGCCCCACCGAATCCGTCGCGGCGCGTCGCGTGCGTCTAACACGGCTACGCGTTTTGTGCGTTTCGATCAACTGTTATAGTTCAAACACGAGTGGCCCCACACGGCGCATGAGCGTGCGTGGCGTCAGGTGCGTTACCGGACTAGACGCACAAGGACAAAACATTTTGTTTTTAGCCGCACGTGGACGTGCGTCTTCCGCATGAAGGAAAAAATTGTGGTAGACCTACCCACCAACCTGCATTTGAACCACCTGCCCAACTTTGAGTTATAATCAAATGTGATGATTTGTGGTTATGATAAAGGATTAAAGTATTTTTGTATATTCTACTGGATACATTTATGTAAATATCTTTGTTTCAGAAGTTCCTGTATCAAAGTGTTTCAGTTACACACAATTCTACGTATCTTAATTTTTGTATTAAATGAAATAAAGTGCAACTTTAATTTCGAAATCAGTAATCCTTCCCTCAGAGTTACTACACTACAAGTTTCTTACGTTAATACTTATCTCTTGTAATTTGTATCAAATTTTTATATTCGAGATATAATGCCCTAGTGAATTAAGTCAAGGTTTTTCGGCGGCATCCGACAATAATTTAAAAAAAAAACTTGTCTGGACGCTATCGTAACTTATGAAAGTTTTTGCTCATTCTCCACTCTTTCCTCATCTAAAGTTATGTCATAAGTCCAGATTTTCCTACTGTTCAACGCCTCTAATTTGGTTGACAGCACCGAGTCAGAGAAAACCTCGCGCTCTCCCTTCATAACGGCAACTACTGCTGACAGTTTGAATTGTCCGTCTTTTAAGACCGGGGGGGGGGGGGGGGGTCCACTCGTGTGTCTGGTTGGGCCCACACTCGCAGAAGACGGAGACGCTTGTAGACGCATAGCCGTGTTGCACGCACGCGACGCGCCGCGCCGGATTCGGTGGGGCCTTAGCCTTAGACGTGTATTTATTTGTATATTTGGCATTGACATCACTTGAACGACATGCAGCCCGTGTATTCAAGAAAAGATCGTAAACAGTAAGTACAGTTCGTCCCTCTTTTGACGAACTGGCGTAACCCGTTTGTCAAGAGAGAGAGAGAGAGAGAGAGAGAGAGAGAGAGAGAGATTTCCAGTCAATGTGACTCAGTGTTTGATACTTTATAACATATCAAAACTTCAGGTACCTGGGTTGTCACATTTTCTAACCAAATGTCCTCAAAAGATGAGATACTTAAAATCTCTGAATAATATAAAAATATTTGAAGCTCATTTTCTCAGAATGGAGAAAAGATGACTTACGCCAGTTCGTCCAACTAGGGACGAAATTGTTCGGTGCTGTACCAAGAATTGTGTACAATTCTTAAGAAAAGTATTCATGTAAAACTAAGGAAGCAATATAATATGATTATCACTTATATTTTCTCTCATTATTTGGTTGGGCCGTAACCAATTGGATCGTTTCACACTCTAGAAACTACTGAGTCTCTTTCATATTTAAGTATGAATACAAGTATACAGAAATAAATAAATAAATAAATAAGCAGTAGATTCCGGATACCGTCTTGATTAGTTCATTTGAACTCATGACTGATGATGTCCATTTGCATTCTTGTATGTGCTCGTATAAGAACTGTTTTTTATAAATGGTTTGTAAGGAACATTGGTATCTCAAGACATAAAGCACTATCGAAGGATGTTACGTTATGTCTCCTTAATTATCCAGCAGAAGACTCCCTCCAGAACTTGCTTCTGGAAAGTCATCTCGCTAGATCTGGAGTTCCAGAACAGTACTTGTCAATTCTCTAGTTACTCCTATGAAATATGATGGTGTGGGGGTTGGGATTTTCCTAAATTATGAGGTTGGGTTTGTTATAAGTTGTTAAGGCTCTCTGATATGATGAAGTAAAGGACCGTATTGTTTATGTAAAGTGAACAAATTATGTTCCAGATCAGGAGAGTAACAAGGCCTCAGGAGAAGGAGGAAAAACTCCATTCCGAATATGAAGTGCTAAGGTATTTTGGATTCCAAGTTACCACAAGTAAGGATAGATGAGATGTCTTGCAACTTTACACAACACACACACACACACACACACACACACACACACACACATTAACTAGACCAGTTGTTCCCAAACTTTTTTCTGTCATTTCCCCTAGATTTCCCTCTTCATGTGTATGAGGGAAATAGTTAAAACACACTGTGACTATTTACTAGTTTATTTTTCAAATGTATAAAAATACTGATAAACATATAGATACAGAATAAAGTGGATAGAGAGCGGTTAGTAACAAGTAAAAGGACGAGAAAATCCATCTGAGAGTTAGTAGGTAGTGTAATTATTTCCCCCCTGGTAACTTCAAATTTCCCCTCCCAATGGGAAATTTCCCCCAGTTTTGGAACCACTGAACTAGAGCAAGTGACCGAAACGATTATACTTTTGTGTTCTGCGTTTACAGTATTACTAGGGATTTATTTGTCTGCTGCAACTATGCGTGTATGAATGTATATGGGTGTGTGAGCGTGCGTTTGGATTACTGACCTGATTGTAGTGACTAGCAAACCAGTCTAGTTTAACATCTGTTAGTATTGCCAGTCATGAAAGCCCCAATCGGTGCTCCGAAGTCATTGACTTCCCCTGTCCGTGTCCGCTCCCTGTCACCTTAAATGTCGCATTCGGGACTTGTGGACCAGCGTGTCTTTCACCCGACAGGTGTTCGGGCGGCCTTAAAACGTCGGTAATGAGTGCCGGTGTATACCTGAACATCTTATTTGTTTAAGCAAACCCCCAGTAACGACGATCTTAATTAGAAGATGATTTACAGCTGAATTACAGGTTACGTAATGTGTAGGTTTGCGTCATGAATTTCAGCTGAAGAAGTTGTCAGGAGGTTTGTGTTTGTTTAGCAAATTAAATTGTTATGATTTTTTAAGTGGAGGAAGGAAGATTGTTTACAAGGAGAAAAAATTATTAGTATTTTGTTGCGGAGGGAGGAAGATTGTTTATAAGGAGAAACAACTGATTTAGTATTTTGTTGCGGAGGGAGGGAATTGTTTACAAGGAGAAAAAAATTATTAGGATTTTGTAGCAGAGGAAGGAAGATTGTTTACAAGGAGAAGCAACTGATTAGTATTTTTTAGTGGCGGAAGAAAGAGTGGTAACAAGGAAAAAAAATTATTAGGATTTTTAGTGGAGGAATTCACAAGGAGCCAAAATTATTTTATTTTTTTTAGCAGAGGAATTTATGAGGATAAAATTAAATGTGATGTTTTGAGTGGAGGAAGAAATTTTTCTGATGTTTACGATAAAAAAATTATTCTGATTTTTTATTAGAGGAAGAAATTTTATCTTTTGATTGTTTAAATGGAATGTGTTTATGAATGCTTTAAATTAAAGACAGAATTTATGTGTAATATTGTTAGAGTGAATATAAAATTGTTTATGTTTGCTGGAGCTGGAGGAAATTTAAAGATGATTTTCCAGTTGAAGGAAGAAGTGTCATTGTTGAAATGCAGGAGAAAAGCTCCCTATTGTTGTTTAAACGGAGAAATACGAAGTCAGAATTATATTGGTGATGATTCAAGCCAAACAAGAGATTGGCTACTTGTTTTGAATGTGCTTGCATTTTGAAAAACCTTGATATTGACATTATCGAAGGGCAAGAGGGTGTCTCTTTATTATTATTTAAACGAAGAAATTTGTTAAAATCTGTTAAACAATGAAAATTGTTTGATGACCAAATATGTGGAAAGAAAGAGGTTGCTTGTTTTGAATGAGCTTGCATTTTGAAAAACCTTCATAATGGCAAGAGAACTTGATGCGTAACATTTGTGTGTCCTCGTAAGAGCCTAAACTTAACATTCTTCGCAAATCCTCACATATTTCTATTGCTTTTTGGTCAGGAAAAGTCGAATGACCACGAGGGAGTAAACTGATTTTCCTACAAGCTGGAAATGGAAGCGAGTGTGCGCGTGTACCTAACTATTTTGCTTTGCAGATTAGAGCTTTTTTCTGTTCTTTTAAAATTCATGGCTTTCGTTTAGCCTAGTTTGTTATACGCAATTAGAGAAGAGGTTTGTTAATAACTCAAGTTCGCGTGCGCGTGCTTACGAATGTTATAGGGAATGTAAATCGTTCATTATTTTGCCATATACTTTATGTTATGGAGCTTAAGCGAGGAAATCGGCGGCAATAACGAAGCCAGTTTGCTGAAACGGATCAATCATTTAATCAATGTGAAATTGCATTTTTATATCAAGCCCTAGAATGGTATTATTTTCTATAGTTTTAAAATCTCCAAGTAAAACTGGTGTATACGATCTAAATCACCAATAGCAAACGACAGCAGTAGCTTTCTTAAAGTCTATAAATGTCCTTTTTTTATCTTTATGATTAAGGTTGGTTTCTGTCTGTAACAGAAAATGCTTACGATAGCAAGAGCAAGAACTTAATTATGCATCTTACATGATTGGTGCTAAATTCAAGGTGATATCAATATATTTGGGCTTTTTCTCTTATCTCTGAAGCCTATATATAAATATATATATATAATATATATATATATATATATATATATATATATATATATATATATATATATATATATATATATATATATATATATAAATCACACACATTTATATATATATATATATATATATATATATATATACACACACAACATTTATATATATATATATATATTATATATATATATATATATATATATAGTCACAAACTTTCATCTGTAGTACTCCAATCTGATTTGTAAATTTCACCAGTTCCTCGTTGGACTAGTGGTTTTCGCGCTCAGCTATCAATCCGAAGTGATGGTCCGAAGTTCGATTCTCGGCTCGGCCAACGCGGAATCACAGGAATTTATTTCTGGTGATAGAAATTCCTCTCTCGATATAATGTGGTTCGGATCCCACAATAAGCTGTAGGTCCCGTTGCTAGGTGACTAATTGGTTTTTAGCCACGTAAAAATATCTAATCCTTTGGCCCAGACCTAGGAGAGCTGTTAATCAGCTCAGTGGTCTGGTAAAACTAAGATATACTTTTTTTTAAATTTCACTTATCATTCGAAAAACAGTAAGGTTTTGTCGCCCATCAAAATAATGCCTCAGGTTACTTTAAGCAAGAAAATGAAAATGAATAAAATCTTAACGATGTGACACTTTGCATAGTGACGCATTAGTACCTAATTGAGACATGAAGTACTTACAGACACTTGTTATTAGGCACACTTCTATTCCGCTGGTGTTACATCGTATCCTGTTTGTTGAGTTTGTAAAAGCTTTGATGGAAGTTAAATTGATACTTCCAGGTGTTTTCCAGGTAATGTTTCCCCTTGTATTCATAAGTTCGAGTGTCTTCTGCATTTAATCAATTGATTTCAAATAGCTAATCCCATTAGAGACTCTCTCTCTCTCTCTCTCTCTCTCTCTCTCTCTCTCTCTCTCTCTCTCTCTCTCTCTCTCTCTCTCTTGACTGATAGATTGACACCTGAGCTTCATAGTGCTTAATTTCATACCTTAGAAGACAGACGTAGACGAGGTGACAATAAGCACGATGAAGAACTTATAATTGTTTTCTGTGATTTATTCCGTTTATATACAGGTAAGTAAATTTCAGATTAGAAAAAAAATAATTGTAATGCTGGTAAGATTACAGAATCCTCTCTCCAACTCTCTCATTTTGCTGACTTTAATATTTATGAGGTTATACAGTTTCATTTATTTGCTTACACTTGTTACCTCTTTCCTTTCACGCAGTAGCCAACCAGGGTATGTCCTCCCGTTGAAATTTTCACGGTTGGTTCAATTCCCAGGTGCTTCCAGCTCACCTGCCCTTAGCCTCCGTTTAACTGACTCCCCACCACTCGTGATTCCGTAAAACTCTCTCTCTCTCTCTCTCTCTCTCTCCAAGCATCTATTTTCATGTCTCCCCATGGTGTCCCATATAAGTGACGATTAGACACCCACACCCATCCCACCTCCATCCCCTCTCCTTCTCTTATCGGGTTAAACCCCCTCCCCCAACCCCCACCACTACTCATCTTCGAGTTTAATGTCCCCAAATTGAGGCTACGGTGGTCTGGATATGCTCTGCTAAAAACCTCTTATGCTTCTGTCAATCCTAACAGCAATTAATGAACCTGGTGGACAGTCGAATGTAACTGGTCGCAACTGGTCGCTTGAGAGATGGAGAGAAGAGCGACGAAATGAGACAAGCGACCAACTTTCCACCGTGCTGTATACAATTAGGTCGCTATTATAAATGTGGGGGACCTCGACGAGGTGTAATTTTCATCCAGTGTGGTTGAACTATTCATCTGGCATTCATCATGAAATCTCTCTCTCTCTCTCTCTCTCTCTCTCTCTCTCTCTCTCTCTCTCTCTCTCTCTCCATCAAGTGTCAGATATTCAGATACCCGTTGCGTGTGATTTACATGTAAATAACTTTGTCAGTAATTACTGGTACTTAACTTGCGGGTAATGAATGATTGGCGTGTAGCCGTGACGTTTATTGGTCCAAGATGGGTTTTGCAAAGCGATTTCAGGCTTTCCTTTGATACAGAAAGAAACAAACAGCGTGGGCGATGTTTTACGCTTCTTGACAGCGGGTTGTCTGACGCCAACTTTGTTTAATATTAACTGATTGAGGCAGTGAATGTGGTAAGACGAAACGGTTTTTTTTTTTTTGGCTAAATTGGTGGGTTGATTCGTGACAAATATTTAAGAGTTGATTTTTCTGCTACCCTGTTGTGGTAAGTTGTTTTAAATCGTGCTATTGAGAATTGGAATTTTGGTTAGATTGTTGTGATAAGTCGTGTTGTAATGAGGTGGTTTTCGGTTAGATTATTGCGTGCGGTAAGTTGGGCTATGACGAGTTGGTCTTCAGCTAAATAGTAGGGGTAAGCCGTCTAAAACGGGTTTATTTTTTCTGTAAACTTTTGCAGTAGGTCGTGTTATATATAGCAAGTTGATTTTTTATTTACATTCTTGCAGTAAGTCGTGTTGTATTAGTGGTTTTACAGTCATATTCTTGCAGCAAATGGCAACGAGTTAGTGTTCGGTTAAATTATTGGGGTAATTCGTGTTACAACGAGTTAGTTTTCTGTTAAAGAACTCCTGTGAGTCATGTTAAATTGCTGCTTCGAGTCTTGTTCTAACGACTTGGTTTTCTTTTAAATTGCTGCTGTGAGTCGTCTTATAATGATTGATTTTTGATAAAACGAGTTTGGTTTTCGATTCAAGTGCTGCTGTGAATCATGTTGTAACTATAGTTGGTTACCTCCCGGCACCAGCCAATCAGCGGCCTCCGATCAAACTTCTCGTAAGCATTCGGTTTATCCAAGAATCTACCTTAAGTGAACCAGCTATAGTTGCTTTTGGTTAAATTGTTGCTGTAAGTCGTGTTACAGAGAGTTGGTTTTCGGTTAAATTGCTGTTGCGAGTCGTGTGATAATGAGTTGGTGTTCAGTTAAATTGTTGCTGTGAGTCTTGATAAAACGAGCTGGTTTTTGGTTAAAATGCTGCTGTAAGTCTTTCGAGTTCGATGGCTCCTGGTGCTGCTCCCCCTTCTCGGCTAATATTTGAAACGGTGACTTGTATTAGTGTCGCCAGTATACAGGTCAGTGAGTCGTTCTTTATAGGATCTTTTGTTACTCTTCCCATGTGGACGCATAGAATTCGTCCTGTCTGTAATCATTGAATGATTGCTGTCATTCAAATGTAGTATCTAACCTTTATATGTGTATGTATAACTGAATCACGAAAGTTTGGAACGTGATAAATCCATAAATTAAGGTATAAGCCACTAAGGAAAAATAAACAACGCAGAAACTCCGTTGTTTATTTTTCCTTCGTGGCTTATACCTTTATATATATATATCTATATATATATATATATATAAATATATAATATATATATATATTGTGACGAAGTGCCAAGTATCTCGTTACTACACTTACCAATCATTAAATGAGTACCTCACAACAGCCAGACACCTGAACCCTCATCACAGGTACTAAACGAGTGAACACTCTAAAGGCAACAGTGATCCCTTAAACAACTTATCAGTATTGCAGAAAATCAGACTAAGTGTTAAATTCAATTAAATTTGCAATGATTAATCAATGAAAACAATCAAGTTAATCAAATTGTGAATACAAATGAAAACACAGAAAAAGGTGCAAAATACCAAAATTATAAAAAAGCATTAATCACACAGAACATAAAATAAAAGCACAACTTCAATAAGAAAATGGATAAATGCACAATAAATCACTTCAATAAGAAAATGGATAAATGCACAAAAAGTCACTTTAAATAAGAAAATGGATAAATGCACAAAAAATCACTTCAAATGAAACAAACACAAAACAAAATTTGCAATGTGTAAGAATTTAAATTTGTTTCATGAAACCACTGTAACTATTAGTTGCAACTAATAAACTTTTATTAACACACAATACCTTGGTACCAATTTTCTTTCTGCTGCAGCTCGTTCAAAAAATTTCTCCAATTCACAATATTTCTCAAATGGAAAGGTGCCATTACACACTTGTACAATGTTTGTTCAGATTCTACAAAAAACACTAAATAATACTTAATAAATCTAAGAAATCCGAAATCGAAAAGTTAGGAGTGATCATTCAGTAAGTTATGTTAATGTAATGTCAAGTATGACGAGGGAGAGAGAGAGAGGGGAGATCTAAATGCCAGGAATTCAAAGTCTGTAATGAATCTCTTTCTTTTCGCACAAAAGCTGGACAGTGGATTTCGCACAAAATGTTTTGGGCATGCAAAAGATGGTGCAATCTTTCTAGAAGCTTCTAATATGACGTAACTTTACAGAAAAATCGTGAAATCTTCATGTGGTTATCGACAAAGAAGTACGTGTCTGAAACTAGTCATGTACGTTGTATGCTCAACAAAGACACATACTCGATCGAAACAGAAGTCCCTTATCAAATGTCATGACAGATTATGAAAGTAAAACGGAGATCTCGAGCTCCCCTAATCAAACGTATTGACAGGTTACGGAAACAATTCTATCTTGGAACAGACAAAATTAATCTCTCTCTCTCTCTTTCCACATTCTACGTTATATTAACTTTTTAAATTATGTTATGCAAAATCTGAACATACATTTTGGACATCCTATAACTAAGCTTTATAAATAAAGAATCTGAAAATGTTGCAAAACTCTTTTATATATTTTATACAGTCAAAGAGAAGATATATGTGTTATAAAAGTACGCTTATAATGGAAAAATAATATATATAAATATGTGTAATATATATATATATATATATATATATATATATATATATATAATATATATATGTATATATATAATATATATATATATATATATATATATATATATATATATATATATGTATATATAATGCTGCAGATGAATCCTGAATTATTTACGCCTTCTGTGAGGCATTCTTTATGCAGATTGCTGACCCTTTATTAAGGTCGTTTTACATAAGGTTATGTCCTTCCCTTCCTCTCAATTAGGGCATGGCACTCTGTGGGTCATTCGAAAACAGAACAGGATGTTAGTTTTCGTCTTCGTCCAAAGCGCATATATGGCTACAGAATTTATAAGCTTTCATTTGTATAATTGTCCAAAATCTAATTGGCTTTTCCTGCATGTGTTTCTCATGATTTGCTGGCTTATGTTCATTTTTGTTAGGAAAATGTGCCCCTCATTTCATACCTTTTTCTTATTTTCTCCCTAATTTTCGTCATTATTATGGTAATTGGCCCAATATTCATAGTTCATGTACCTCTAACTCACGAAGGGGTTGGTCGTAACCTGCTATTTACGCCAACTCCATTCCTCGTTTCTTATGTGACAACTGTGGTTGCGTCCTCCCAGTTTGTTTAGGAAATACGTTAGCATTTCGTTTGTAAAAATCAATAATTATGATTCTCTCTCTCTCTCTCTCTCTCTCTCTCTCTCTCTCTCTCTCTCTCTCTCTCTCTTAGAATTGGTGTTTAAGAGGCCCATGACGTAAACAAGATCGTGTTTACGTCACACTACTTTTACCTGTGTAATCAGTTGCCTAAAATTTGATTAAATTTTCCCGTGGAACAAAGATGTTTTAAAATTGTTTTATGTTTTGGAGGAAATATTTTGTCTATAAAACTAAAAGCATACGAAAATTATTTTGGGCAAAACAGTGTTTGTCGGGGTATTTCTAACACGCCTAAAACAAAAATGTTACAATTTTGCTTCATAATTCTCCTATTTGTATTAAAATGTTGAGTAATTTATTTAATTGTTATTGCAATGACTGATGTTTTAAATGAAGTAGATTTGCTACTCTTACTTTGCTTTGTATGCTTCAATAAAAAAAATAGTAAGCAAGCGGCTGAGATTTTACTCAATCTTGCGTGATGCCATTAGTGTGGCCCAACAAGTTCCAGGAAGGGTTAGAAAACAAAACTCGTATCGTGTCCGCGTTTCCAGGATTAGTACCTTCCTGGATCTATGCTTAATATTCCTGCTACTTCCCAAACAGTATTTCAAAATATGAAACTGCTTTCTTTAGTTCTGTTGGTATTTTGTTCGTAGAAGTTCATAATATTTTAGCCCAGAATGATCAAATGTATCAAATGTCGGACAATTCGCAGATGTACACCCAGATATCCTTTTATTTACCTAAAACTTACACATAGCGTAACTTTTTAAAGCCCGAGACGCAGTGTTACCATGGGTGGTGTTCGCGCATGGTAACACTGCGTCCCGGGCTTTATATAGTTACGTTATGTGAAGTTTTAGGTAAATAAAAGGATATCTGGGGTACATTTGCGCATACAGTAAATTATTTAAACACTTTTCAGTTGCAAATGCACACCCAGATATCCTTTTATTTACCTAAAACTTACACATAGCGTAACTATTTAAAGCCCGGGCTGCAGTGTACCATGCGCAAACACCACAGGCGGGTGGACAGATGGAAAAAAACAGAGTATAATTGTCTGAACAGCTCCCTCAGATTTATGTAGGATATATCAGTCTCTGTGTTGAGTCTAATTCTCATAGGTGAGAAGACTGTCCTCCCACTGTATCGTGATGGAAAGATAGCAAAGTTTTTCCTATGGACATTGAGGCTGCTCTCACATCGTGCTTTAATGTACTCCAACCCTACTGAGTTTGTCGTCTTTCCTTGCTGTATCCGCATTTTTATTTTTACGTTTGTAACAGTAAGTAATCAACTTCTCGTATAGACTTACTGTCGGCAAGCCCGGAGCCATGGAGCCTCTCGTCACCACTGGCCTCTTATCAGTTCCACCTTTCATATTAATGTCAGTTTTCACGGTACCAGTGGTCTACTTCTTTATTTATTGCTATAGAGAATTTATTGATTGTATGTCATCGCCATTCCCTCGCCTCGATGTAATGCCAAACATCTTATTCCCTAGAATACTGTGAAAGGGAAAGGCGTTGGCAGTTGGCTTAATTAACTTATAAAATGAGGAATTCTCCGTCTTCCTCAATGTTCCTCAGATAATTTCTTCGTCTTTTTTTAAGATGGATTTTTTTTTTCTGGTGGCCGATTTTTTGAGATGAGTATATCATCACTTGGAAAGGGAATGCCAACGATATTTTTTTTCTGGTGGCCGATTTTTTGAGATGAGTATATCATCACTTGGAAAGGGAATGCCAACGATATTTTTTTTTCTGGTGGCCGAGAATGAGCTGGGAAGCCATGGCGGTCTGTATCTCTTCGAGAGAGAGAGAGAGAGAGAGAGAGAGAGAGAGAGAGAGAGAGAGAGAGAGGACGTTAGGGCTACGTCAAAGCTCTTAAAATTTTTCATTTGACCCCTTGAATATTCAAATTTCTCTTGACTTGAAATTTTTTTTATTATTACCATTTTGGGGTACGAGAGACACATTTGACGTCTTCTCAAATGTATGTACCCCACAGATGGTCAAGGAAATTAGCATCTGTCGTTCAGTGATGGTTACCCATCCAGATAATGACCAAAACTAATTTTATTTTAACGAAGGCCACGAAATTTGACAGAGACCTGTGTAATGGGCATCATCAAGATTTATTGGTATCGAAACCTTTCACAACTAATTTAATTGAGAGTGTATCTAGATAAGATGTCTCATATTCATGTCCTAGGTATATTTTTCCCAGATCGAAATTGCCTTGAATGTGTTTTCTTGAAGGAAACAATTAGGGGATATTTTGACACAAAAACTTAGGATTCGAGTTGAACTATATTTTAGAAATTCAGTTCGTTGCAATAACAATGCACTGGTAATATAATTTTTTTTTTTGAGAGAGAGCCATCTTGAATTTTTAGCTGATGAAATTCAATTATGAAAATTGCCTACGTAAAAGCTCATAGAATTGTTTCATAACTTTGTTTTTAACATTAAAAGTACCATAGAACTCACAATCAGTTAAGTTCATTCTGCTATGAGAGAGAGAGAGAGAGAGAGAGAGAGAGAGAGAGAGAGAGAGAGAGAGAGAGAGAGAGAGGTATCTCCATTGAATGATACGAGTAAGACCTTATCAGTTCATTGATTGAATAACGTCAGCCTCTCAGCATTCAGTATTCAGTTACTAAATGCAAAATACTTCCAAGTGCTCTTAAATGAAACAACTCCCAGTAGCATCTGAGGTTTATTTGACGTTTAATGATATTGAATTCTCATTTGAATAGCTAGTACATTAATGCAATTGTAAAGTCCGAAATATCTTCTAGTTTTTTGGTAAAATGTAAGATCTTCGTTTGCAATTTGGGGAAATATTTTATTTAATTTCCATTTTCATGTCACTGAAAATTTTATGCTTTACAAAATGTATGAACTGCTGTCAAAAGATCGTCATATACTATTCGAACCAAATGAAGGACGAACATACTTAAATTTTAGTGTGAATGACAGGTAAATTTTTTTAATTGATAAATAACAGGTGTTGTCACCCACCTATTGGATAGAGACTGTCTCAAGTCTTGATGGCTCTCGTCATTTCAAGCGTCATTATTTCCCCCCAACAATGATCCGAGATACATTCCCGGTCGAATTTACTTCGCAGAGGTCACAGGCCGTTTCAATCATCGTCACCGTCTTCATCATTTGGCGTCACCCGATGATAATTATCGGGGTCACTTGTGACGGTAGGATTTATGGTCACGTTAGAATTAATTACCCCTAAAGGCTAATTATATCGCTCCCCGGTAATGAGTGCGGGATCATTTACGACCTGCTGATTGCTAATGAGCTAAGGACGTCAATATTGCTAAACACGTGGGGAGCCAAAGGGTAAACTGTTTCTCTCCGTCAGTATTTTGAACGTCTCTGCGCGTGAATTTTATTTATAGGGATGTTTAGGGAGTTGAGTTTTGTTTATAGGGATGTTTAGGGAATTGACTTTTGAATATAAGGATATCTAGGGAGTTGAATTTTGTATACAGGGACGTGTAGGGAGTTGAATTTTGTATATAGGGACGTGTAGGGAGTTGAATTTTGAGAGTAGAATTTTGTATCTAGGGACGTTTTATGAATTGAATTTTGTTTTTATGTAGGGTAAAGTATTTGTGAAGGGTTGAATTTTGTATTTGTAGGGGCGTTTTTGGTTGTGAGTTGTGATTTTCATATTGTAGGGACGTTTTGGTGAGGCTGAATTTTGTTATATCAAGGAACGTTTTGTGAGATGAATTTTATATGTAGGGACATTTTGTGAGTTGAATTTTGAATATAAGAACGTTTTGTGAGATGAATCTTGTATATAGGGATGTTTTTTGAGTTGAATTTTGTATGTAGGGATGTATAGGAAGGTAAAGTTTGTATATAGGGACGTTTTGTTGGTTGAATTCTGTATATTGGGACGTTTCGTGAGATAAATTTTGTATGTAGGGACGTTTTGTGAGATAGACATTGTATGTAGGGACGTTTTTTGAGTTTAATTTTGTATGTTGGGACGTTTTGTGAGATAAATTTTATGTGTAGAGACGTATAGGGAGTTGAATTTTGTATGTAGGGATGTTTTGAGTTGAAATTTATTTGTAGGGACATTTTGTGAGTTATATTTTGTATATAGGGACGTTTTGTAAGATAGATTTTGTTTGTAGGGACGTTTTGTGAGTTGAATTTTGTATGTAGTGACATTTTGTGAGATACATTTTGTATGCAGGGACGTACAGGGAGTTAAATTTTGTATATCGGGACGTTTTGTGAGATAAATTTTGTTTGGAGGGACATTTTGTAAGTTGAATTTTGTTTTTTGGGGAAGTATAGGAAGTTACGTTTTGTATATAGGGACGTTTGGTGAGGTAAATTTTTTATATAGGGACGTTTTGTGAGATAAATTTTGTTTGTTGGAACGTTTTGTGAATTGAATTTTGTATGTAGGGACGTTTTGGGAATTGAATTTTTTTATATAGGGAAGTTTTGTGAGTTGAATTTTGTATGTAGGGAAGTTTTGTGAATTGAATTGTTATATATATGGACGTTTTGTGAGTTGTATTTTGTATATTGGGACGTGTAGGAAGTTTAATTTTGTATATAGGGAAGTTTTGTGAGATAAATTTTGTATGTAGGGACGTTTTGTGAGTTGAATTTTATTTGTAGGGACGTTTTGTGAGCTGAATTTTGTATATAGAGACGTGTAGTGAGTTGAATTTTGTATGTAGGGACGTTTTGAGTTGAATTTTATATATAGGTACGTGTATGGAGTTGAATATTATATGTTGGGATGTTTTGTGAGTTGAATTACGTAGTTAGGTGCGTGTAGGGAGTTCTATGTTGTATATAGGGACGTTTTGTTAGTTGAATTTTGTGTACAGGGATGTTTAGGGTGTTGATGATGAACGGATATTGTAAGATATCTATTCCACTTGTTTACGTTGATCTCAATCTTCTCTCTCGAAAGACTTCAGTTGATTGTCGTCTTTACAAATGAATTTCGCATTGCAGGCAAGTATCGGAATATAATTAAATAGTTGATGATGATTCTGATTCGGTTAATTCGCAATAGCAATAGCATTTCTGAAATCCTTCCGTCAGTCGTCAGCTTTTCGAATTAATTACTTTTAATGGGACAGAAGGCTATTTCTGATTTTAAAAAAGTTTTAAATGTCATTTGTAGTTGTTCTTGTTCGTTTTTTTTTCAATAATGTCTGTGTAAACTTTCCTAACACTGACGTTTTTACGAATTAGCCAATTGTAAGGAACTTAGAGTTAATCATGATGGAAAATATTTATTTTCATATTCCTATTAAGTACAGATGCAAGAGAAGCGTTCCGTGTATTTTGCCTTGGGCTGAAGTCAAATTTACTATTATTATTTTAAGCAGGTGCAGGTATTAATAACAGATGTATAATGTTAAAGTAGCTGGGGGAAAATGTCTGGATAAATTAAAACTCGGGCAGTGTGAAAACATTTAAGGATCGAGAGCACAATTCTTCCAAGAAGTATCACAGCTCCTCTTTAACCTGAAGCATCAACACTCATAGCTCTCCCAAAAAGCTCTTTGCAGTTTTACAGGAGAGAAAATAAAATATATTTTATAGTTGGCAATGAGGTGGTGATGCTCTGCAGAACGAATACCTTACTCTAACTCAGCGAACAGGCAAGCACTCATAGTATTAATGGAAAATATCCGTTAATATCAAGCTTATGTAATATGACCGAACGGCATATTTGCGATACCAATCTAAATCGTAAATACCACGTGCTTTTTGTAAATATTCCACTTATGTCAGCAATGAATGTGTCTCCTTATCCAGAACATCTTTTGGGTAGTGATTCTCTCTCTCTCTCTCTCTCTCTCTCTCTCTCTCTCTCTCTCTCTCTCTCGCTCTCTCTTTCTCTATCTTTCTTATAACACTTTTCCTTCTCGTGCGGGGGAAGAAGTGACCCCATTTCCTTCCATGAGTATATTAACCCTCGTCATATTCCTTCCCTTCATCTACTCCCCCTCCTCCCACTCCTCCCTCCTCCCTCCCCTCACCATTTTTAGTTCTTCATTTTTTCTCCCCTTCCTTTGTGTGTGGGTGTTACGGCCGAGGAGAGCGTCCTCCAGCGTAACTCGGACGTATTGTTCCCGTTCGAAACAATCCAAGAAACACAATTGGGGAAACAATGAAACCCTTGTTTTGAACACAGGTTTATTGACTTTATTGTCGCTGGCTCTGGAGGGCCATCGTTGCAATTGTGGCGCTCCACATCTCAAATCAAGCCCTGATTATTTCAATATCTGGAGAGCTACTAGAAACTCATGTTTTTTGTGCGTGTGTGTGTGCGTTTGTTTGCCCGAGTACTCTCCAAAGCCATGTGCATTTCCCGTACAAGTGAATGCGTGTGCGTCTTTTTGCGGTTGGCCTGTTTGTTTGTTTGTTGTTTGCATTCGGTATGTTTTTGCGTTTATGAGTAGTTTTGATTTACGAGTCTTGTTTATTTTTATCACATTCACGTCTCAGTGCATATTTGCACTTCTAATAGAAAGGAGAGTGTTTTCCAACGAGTTTTTATCTTGTTAGCAAAATTTAGTTTTTATTGAGATTTGCTAGGTTTGGATATTCTTTCATGATAGCAGTTATATACTATTTATTAAATTTTTCGTTTGTTTGTTGACTGTTACGGTTTAATTTTGCTAGATGGAAGACAGTAGAAGATAGAAAACGGCAATTTTTTTTATTGAATACGGTTTGTAAATAGGTTGTCCTTATCCTTGTAGTTGGTACACCGTTTTCAATCATTAGCTGGCAAGGAAGGGACAGATATATTAGACTCAACGATGGTGGATTTGATTTTGGTCCAACAAGGATGTGATTGGATTGTTTCTTGTTTATTGCTTAAAAATTTATTATCATTATTATTATTATTATTATTATTATTAATTATTATTATTATTATTATTATTATTATTATTCAGAAGATAAACCCTGTTCATAAGGGACAAGCCCACCGAAGGAACCATTGGCTTGAAATTCAAGCTTCCAAAGAGAATGGCGCTCATTAGGAAGTAAGAAAAGGTACAGGGAACCACACAAAGAATTATCGCCATGTTTTACAAAGTATGCTTTAAATTCTGTTTTGCTTTACGGTGGCTCATCAGAGTTCAGTCGCATCAAGACAAAGTTTACATAGGATTGATTGAGCTCAAGTCTGCGATGGTTGTTTGATACAATAACTTGTTGAGATTGATGTGTAGAGTGGGTTTGGTTGGTTCAGAGTGAGCAGGCCTCATGCCAACATGACTCCTTGTCCTGAAGTGAGCGTGTTAACATGTCAAAGAGTAGGGGGCATGGTATAGACCTCAGGACTCAATGCAAACCAGCAGTTGCACTCGCGAGTTGGTCACGTCTCGAGTCAATTTTACATTGTTTGGGCGTATCTTTGAAGATTGCTTGTTTGGTAAGTTATTAAACAAAGAATGCTTCTAAGAGGATTTTTTTTTAAAGCATACCTAAAGGGCAATATGCTTTTAAAGACCTGTTCTTGTTAGGATATTTATAAAGAATGTTTTTGTGACTTTCATGTCAGAATTTGGACATTTGCATTTTTCGTTTTTTTTTACAAGTGAAATTGCCCCAGTGGACAGACAAACTGAACAATAACCCTCTTAGAATGGACCATCCTATAGAAGGGATCACTCACAGCTATCGGTAAAGAGACGTGTAGAACAGCAGGTGAAATGGGACATGATGTCTTTGGCGAAAGGAAATTCAAGTGAAATTTGACCCCTGTTGTTATTGTTTCTTCTGTCCTCAGTTCAAAATCTCCCACCCCTCCCTCTCCCTGCCTACCCCTGGCCTGGCCTTTTCCCTTCAGATCTTTCCAGTGAATGACGATGAAGCTCTCTCTCTCTCTCTCTCTCTCTCTCTCTCTCTCTCTCTCTCTCGGTATAGATATATATATATATATATATATATATATATATATATATATATATATATAATATATATGTGTGTGTGTGTGTGTGTGTGTGTGTGTGTGTATACGATATAATTTGCTATAGATATACGATACGATATAAGTTTGATAGATATATAGCTGAAACCTCATTAATGATTGTATTTGTACACTCTCTCTCTCTCTCTCTCTCTCACGGCACGGCCCCAACTTCCCCCCCCCCCCCCCCCCCCCTCATCCCTCATGCAGGAGACACTGGGACCATACCTAAAATCCAATCGCCTTCTTCTCGTTGTTACCGGCCCGTCTTTAACCCGCCATTATAAACTATTTCATGAACTTTATCTCCTTCCGCGACAAAACTCCGAAGCACCAAATACGTTTATCAACAGTCCTGGAGCCGCCGTTGCATTGTGTTCTATGCAAATTAAGGTCGTTTGTGACAGCGGTAGGAGGGCGACACAATGGGTGGCGGATGACGGCTTCCAAGGGGCAGCCTCCACCCAGGGGCGCCGCCCGCCCACCCGAGTGCTTAGCCTTTCCTTGAACAACCGCCCCCCCCTACCCCTACCCCCTCCTTTCCTTCCCCTCCCCCTTCTTTCCATACCCACCAACCCTATCCAGGATCCTCTTCCTTCTTGCATCCACCGGCCCTTCTCCGTGCTCTCTGCCTATGCTTCTTCATCCACCAAATATACTCAGGCTCCTTCCTTTGTCCCTTCATCCACCTACCTCATCCATATACCCAACTTCCACCTTCCCTGATGACTCACAACCCTTACCTGGAGATTCACAACCCATACTACATTCCCTGAAGATTCACAACCTCTTCCACTTTACTTGGAAATTTATAACCTGTACTAAATTCCCTGAAGATTCACAACCTCCTCCACCAACCCTGACATTCAAACCCCCTTCCACCCCACTTATTCTCCTATTTACTCAACCCCCAACCAATGTCCACATCTTTTGTCATCCATCAGCCCTACCCACACCCCTCCTGTCCACTAACCCCATACATACAACCTCCTCCCACCTATACGTCATTTATACAACCAAGGAGGTTGTATACAACCCCTATCACCGTCCCTTCAACCTTAACCCCTTAATCTCCTCCTCCAGTCCGGCACCCCCGCCCCCACACCAGTCAACACCCTCTGCCATCAGCTATGTGGTGGATTAGATATTCAAGCGCCCAGGAACAACGAGCCGCGCTGGCCTCTTCGCCGTCTAGGTTCCTCGTCTACATGATATATTCCTTGAAGCGTCGAAGAAGAAGGAAGAAGAAGAAAAAGAAGAAGAAGGAGGAGGAGGAGGAGGAGGAGAAGAAGAGGAGGGAGAGAGAGAGAGAGAGAGAGAGAGAATACTTAAGCACAATTCATATTGAAAATAGAGTAGTTCTCAAAATAAGAGAGATCGTACTTGAACACAGTATCAAAAATCGAACAGTTTTCGCTAAACAAGAGAGAGAGAGAGAGAGAGAGAGAGAGAGAGAGAGAGAGAGAATACTTGAACACAATATTGAAAATAGAACAATTTTCACAATATAAGAGAGAAAGAGAACACTTGAACACAATATTAAAAATAGAACAGTTTTCACTAAATAAGAGAGAGAGAGAGAGGAATAGAGAAGAGGAGAGAAGAGACGAGAGAGAGAGAGAGGAGAGAGAGAGAGAAGAGAGAGAGAGAGAGAGACCTTAAACACAATTAATATTGAAATTAGAGTAATTTCCACATGGTGATTTGTCTTCTAGTAGATCCAACAGCTGCTGCGAACAGCAAAGGGCGTACACTTACGAACGCACGCGCGCAGAGAGATTAAATATTCTCGTCACCTGTCCTAATTGCTGTCATTAAATATTGTATAGAAATGCTATTGTATTCGGAGTTTTTTTTTTTTTTTTTTTTTTTTAAATATTAGTATCCGGTATTGTGTCCGAAATATCTCTTAATTACTTCGGATGTTTGTTTCCTAATTTCATTAACGTCTTCACTTTTCACTTTTCAGTAGCTTGAACGTGTCATTCTGCTGTCTATGAATTTTTCAATTTTACTGTGAATAATGTTTCCTTTCATCGCGATTTGTCACACTGAATAAACGGCTTTATTCGTCCATTGCTTTAATTAGGAGAGAAGAGAACGAAAAGAACAACGAGGAAACAGGAGGAGGAGATTAGGAGATGAGGGAGGGAGAGGGATATCCACCACCTATTATCCTGCCCAAATCTTGTTGGCTCCTCTGGACGACGTGGCCAGTGAAAGCTATCGCTTACCTGTCAACCGTTGCTGTCTTAATTAGCTGTCGGCTTGTATGGGTGTTGTAGGTGGGTGGTTTTTTACGGTATATGATTTGCTAGACGGTCGTGTGGTCCTTGACATAGATCTGATGATGCAGTTCTGCAAAAACTAGCCAGTCTCCTTAGCCATGCAATTGAAGGCGTACCGTCCCTGACTGACTTTTGGTCCTTCATTATTTGTTATCATTATTCTAAACTTGTTTTTCAAGTCCCGCTAGATTTCATCTGACTTGTACGTACACCACTCACATTTTGTTGACAGATGAGCCATTTTTAGCGAGATTATTTCCTCGTGTATACTATATTTAATCTTTGTTCTTTTTTCAAGCGTAAAGTATGTAACCCATTTGAGAGGTACTTCAAATAAATCATCATAAATTCCTTTGCTTGCCGTAAAAGGCTAAAGGTGACTTTTAACAGAGATTTGAACTATTGGCGATTTTGTTACTGCTCGCTCTCTCTCTCTCTCTCTCTCTCTCTCTCTCTCTCTCTCTCTCTATATAGTAAAAATCAGTTGTACTATTTTGCATTGTATATTAAATTTGTCACTAAAATCCTCATGAAGCCTCACTTGAAACTAATCGTAAATATAGATCAAAACCGTCGTTGTGACTTTCTTGATTAATATAAACATAAGGTAAAAGATGGGTTTTTTAGGTTTTTGTAAAATAAAACCGTCGAAATGGCTTTGTCTGTCCGGCAGCAGATCTTAAAACTTACTGAGGCTAGAGGGCTGCAAATTGGTATGTTGATCATCCACCCACCAGTTATCAAACATACCAAATTGCAGCCCTGTAGCCTCTGTAGTTTTTGTGTTTTGTTTTTTTAGGCTATAGTTATCATAATCGTACGTCTGGCAGCGATATGACAGGCTACCACCGGACTTTGGTTAGTTTCATGGGCCGCGGCTCATACAGCATAATACCGATAGTTTCATGGGCCCCGGCTCATACAGCATAATACCGATAGTTTCATGGGCCCCGGCTCATACAGCATAATACCGAGACAACCGAAAGATAGATCTATTTTCGGTGGCTTTGAATGTACACTAAAGATAACTCGAGGCGCCTTTTTTTTTTTTTTTGCGGAGTTTAACGTAGTTCAGTAGCTGTTTATTTTTATTCTTTTTGTTGATTTGGTACAGCGGCAGTTTCTTTCATCCTGCCTCTTAAAGTCTAAACATTGGAGATCTCTTTCACTCTTAGAGTTCTCTTAACTCCCTTAACCTATGGTCAGTCTTGGGTCGAGCTTTTCGCCTCCTTGGGGATTGGAGTTTATTTACTTACTTTTAGAATACTTCCAAGTAAAAGAAGAGTTACCAAAAATAGTAACCCCTCTCACGAAGCCACTTTTACAATTCACTCTTTTTTGAGTCATTCGTCCTTTGGAATTTTCTCCCTGCTTCTATTTCCTAGTTTCCTAGACTAATTAAAGGTATCAGGTTACCCGTCCCAAGGATCTTCGCTTTAGAAACGAGATAATTTCACAAAGAATGCACCTTCGCCAACGTCACTTCACAGTCAGCAAGGCATGATATTAGGACAGCTACCTACGTAAGTTCTCAGTGATCTGCAATTTTCTCAGAATGTTTCGCAGCTTACATTTTCATTTAGGGCAGTAAGTGATGATAATCATTTTGATGGCCACATGATCAAACCTTCATTGATTGCCACGAAGTATCAATAAACAGGAAGGTACCACCCAGGCAATTTCTTCACCTACTTTCATCGGAACGTATTCATTCACTACCAATACATTTTGTTTGTACGTAAATAAACAAAACAAAATCAGAAGCTGTAGCTACACCCAGTTTCGAGGGTGACTTACAAAGCAAATTTTCTTCACTAGAAGGAGCACAAAAATTGAAACATGACCATTAAAGGCGGCCTGCTGCGAATGATTAAAAAACTTACCTAAAATAATTTAAAATGAGAGAGAGAGAGAGAGAGAGAGAATCGTACCTCTCTCTGCACTTGACATGATTTAGATTGTGCTTTTGAACCTTGATTTTTTAATTAGTCCTATTGCCCTTGATTAACGATATAATACTCTGATTTGCGTCGAATCCATTTGTCCATGATATGATAAAAAGAGAAAAGGATACAGAATACAGAAGGATGAAGGATTAAAAGAGTTTTTATTTCTTTGGTGTTTAATTGCAGACGTTCTTTCCTGAATCATTTTTAAATTAAAAGAAAACGGCAATTTTATTCTAGCCGACTTCGGCCCTCGACGAAATTGGTAATGGGAAACATTACCATATACACAACTGTTTCCTGCCTGTCAGCCTGCCAGCCGCTTGCTCTCGGTCTGCATAAACACCATGCATGGAATATCAATATAAAGGTGCATAGTTTCATCTCGTTGCGGTGTTTATTGCACGCATTTATTTTGCAAAATGTTATCAGGAATAGCTGTTTGCTGCAAAGGAATTGTGACAAAAGATTTTGTTGTTGTAAAGAGACTAATTTGTTACCATTAGTGTTCCAGATTCTAAATACTTCCTGTTGCATTTAACTCCGGAAAAAAAATGGAGTTATTATAAATCGCTTTTGACATTGCTCTTCTTGTTAAGTTGTATCCTACGGGAATCATTAATATTTGGTTGCTGTTCGCGTAACTGGATGTAAGTTCATTCAGACAGCGATTAAAGTTTTAGCCATTATTTTGCGATAAACTACCGCCGGTAAATAGCTAGTGCGACTCCTCTAGGAGATATGCATCGTCTTTCTTTTGGATGATACACGTATATTAGCAGATTAGCAGCTTATTGTCGGCTCTGGTGAATTGATAATGAAAGCTACTCTGTCCAATCCATCTCTTGTCGAAAACCCTAGCGTATATTTACCGAGCCGGACCATGATTTTTGCCCTCCGACGTCGGTTTTAATTGTCGTGATTAAACGGTTCGTTCGGAGGAGCAATACCTGTTATTATTATCATTTCCATATGCAAATAGAGCTTTTAAAAGTAAGGTCGTTATGTACTTAAAAAAAAAAAAAGGTGGACTGTCCGAATCCTATTACCTCTCTCGGTGTCCGGGGTGATACCTGCCGCGGCAGGTGTGTTGAGCGTTAATCTGGCCCCGCTAGTGAATACTGAAGTTTTTACGAGTGATATCCCATATCGGTTTCTTTTAATATCGGCGGAATTGCTCGGTATTGCATTACGAGTCATGTCTCGGATAATTTGATGAATTGATAAAGATCACTTACACGGAAGGGAAACGATCGGGCTTGGTAATTTAATTTGGACGCGAGGTATCACTCACTTCGTGAGCGTTAGGCCCTTCAAAGTGACACGGAGAGAGAGAGAGAGAGAGAGAGAGAGAGAGAGAGA
The DNA here is from genome assembly GCF_015104395.2 of Macrobrachium nipponense. NCBI lineage: Eukaryota > Metazoa > Arthropoda > Malacostraca > Decapoda > Palaemonidae > Macrobrachium > Macrobrachium nipponense. The sequence goes on from NC_061109.1 coordinate 46,457,288, forward strand.
GAGAGAGAGAGTGTGTTATAATATGTCCCATCAAAGAGAAGGATAGAGAGACAGACAGACAGACGGACAGTAAAAGAGGGAGTCAAAAGAACCAAAAACCATAAGATTTCCACTAGAAATATATATATATATATATATATATATATATATATATATATATATATTATATATATATCTATATCTATATATACATACCATACAATACATATATTACATACGCATATATATATATATTAGTGCGTGTGTTTGTGTGTGTATCTGCATGTCTGTGTGAGTGTCAGAAGAAGAGAATTAATTACAAGTGAAGAAGAGGAGGAGAGGAAAAAAAAAAAGAGTTGGTGATTGTCACAATCCTTTCATAAGAACACGAGGAGCACAGTATATAAATTATGTTCGCAGAGAGCAGAGAAAATGAAGTCGTCCAGGTGACGTGTCTAGCGTGCAACATTTTCGTGCATATTGATATGCAACGCCAGACGCGCACAACCGCCCGTAAATCACGCGACTACGCGCCGCTGTAAACACCTTGATAAATCCGTTTGATATCATTAGTTGGTCATTTTTTTTACTCCCTATTCTTTCTCTACTCATTACAAGATCGTTTTGTTTACCCTATATTTGCGGTTTATCATCCTTTCGATGATTTGGGTTGCGGGTTTTATATATATATATATATATATATATATATATATATATATATATATTATATATATATATATATATATATATATATATATATATATTTTTTTTTTTTTTTTTTTTTTTTTGTGGTGAATTGTTTCTGTAAAAACATATTAATGAAATGAAAGGATTATGCGTCTGTGATTTGAGACTCTCTCTCTCTCTCTCTCTCTCTCTCTACTCTCTCTCTCGTCTTCTCCTCTCTCTCTCTCCTATCATCTCTCTCTCAAGTTTAAACCAAAATATTCAATTGTGAATTTATGAATAATGAATGAAGGTTATTGGCATACATATTTATGTATTTATATATACATGTATAATGTATATATATGTATGTGTCCGTGTGTGTTTATATATATATATGTGTGTGTGTGTGTGTGTGTGTGTGTGTTTAGCCTTTCAGTTTCCAAAAGTTCGTTCAGTCCTGGTTGCGACCATTTCAGTCGTCTGACTACCAGGTACATGATTTGATGCTAACTAAGTTTTTAGCGCTGTCAGTGGACCACATGCTGTGCACTTTAGGCATTACTCAAGGTTCTTTGCAGCGTGCCTTCGGCCCCTAGCTGCAACCCCTTACGTTCCTTTTACTGTACCTCCTTTCATATCTTCTTTCTTCATCTTACTTTCCACCCTCTCCTAACACTTGATTCATAGTGCAGCCGCGATGTGTTTTCTTGTTATACACCTTTCAGACCTTTTACTGTCAATTTCCAATTCAACGCTGAATGACCTCAAAGGTCCCAGCGCTTGGCCTATGGTCTAAATTCGATATTCAACTCAACTAGGTTTTTAATGGAGTTTACCATCCGACCATAACATTGGTTTACTTTTCATGGTAGATGAGAATGCTACTTACTATAATACGAGGTTCGGTATATGCACATAAACAGATTTTATTATATATATTAATAATATATATATATAATATATATATAATATATAATTATATATATTTATATATATATTAATATATATATATCTATATATATATATATATATATATATATTATATATATTTATATAATTTATAATATATATATAATATTCAGTATATATATATATATAAAAAATTATAAAATATTATATATATATGTGTGTATGTGTGTATATATATAGATATATAATGAAATAGAATTAAAGAGTCATCAAAGCTAAATAAACGAACAGATAAAAAGATACAGAGATGTTGAGTAAGGAGTGAAGGTAAGATGTAAAAATCAAACCCAAAGAACATGGCCCTCTGACAATCATAGCCTCAGTTAGGAGGTTCCCTACCGTCAACATTCACAAGTGCCAGGAAAAGTTTCGGCCCAGTCTGGTGAAATTAACAAGAAACTTTCGGTGGATCTTGTTACCTTAACAAAAATAATTATCACTCACCTTACCGAGGTGGGCCGAAAGATTTGCTTGAAATAACATTTAACGTTAAGTGTTAATGATGAGCTTCCGTGATTTCGTCTCTGATCATAATAATAATAATAATAATAATAATAATAATAATAATAATAATAATAATAATAATAATAATAGTCACCATCATCGCCATTATCATTTTAATTAAGAAGGAAGACCCTCGCCTATACGTGATTCATTAAATATTATGGTTACATCAGCTGATTGTAATTTATGATAATTTTGCTTTATTTTTCTATCATTACCTTTTCTCTAAACAAAGAATAATTATTAGAAAAATACCGAAACTTTACTATAAATTAAACTCCTCTCTGAAGTATCCATGATTCTCAATGAATTATTATTATTATTATTATTATTATTATTATTATTATTATTATTATTATTATTATTATTATTACAGCTGTTCCTCTCAAGTGGATTCAAGTAAAGTATTAAGATATAGTCACGTGGTTCAACTGCACGAGTAAGTCGTCTTATTAAGCATTACGAAGGGTTCTCAAATGATCTCGTCTTCTTGCACCTGCTGACTTTTTTTTTTTTTTCATTTTATGAACTACACTGATAGTCCCAGAAAGCAGTATTTGTAGCACAAGACTAATAGTGAAAGTAGATGGACCACCTGGTGGTAAATAATATGACAATTTATGAGACAAATTAAGGTTTCTTGAGAAATATCTGACATACGAGATCGTTGTGTTAGGTTTTTGCCACCTTTCATGACTTTCACAGAACAGGATATTACTGAGAAGATATCTCAATAATGGAAGAAGAACTCACGAGATTTTCCAGTCTATTGTGGATGCATTCTTTCAGGTGTCATTACAAAATGTCTGAGATATAAGTGAACATTGGTTTATTTTATTAGGTATCCCTTTTGCAGTAACAGTTACTTTACTCAGCAGACGTTTTAATCTACTTCAAAATGAAAATTCGTCTTGTCTTTTTCAATGAAACCAATCTCTAGTATCCTCCTAAAGGGAAACACATCCTAAATGTTATTCTTCTTCAAATTGAAAGCCCATTTTAACCCTTTTTACCTCCTCCAAATGGAAACCCAATATTAACTCTTTTAATCTCCTTTTTACCACACGTTAAAAGGAAAACTAATCATAACGATTGTAGTCTTCTGCAAAAGGAGAGCCCATTTTCGTTCATTTACCCTCCTCTAAAGGGAGATGAGTTCGCCAAAGAGGGTTCTCGACTCTTTTAACCTCTCTCCCTAAAAAGGAAAACTCACCTTAATATTTTAGTCTCTTCCAAAAGAAAAACCCATTCTAACTTTTCTTGACTTCCTCAAATGGAAAACCCTTCTAACTTCTCTTAACTTCCCCAAATAGGAAAACCCTATTCTAACTTTTCTTAACTTTCCCCAAAGGGAAAACCAATTCTAACACTTCTTGACTTCCCCAAAAGGAAAACCTATTCTAACTTTTCTTAACTTTCCCCAAAAAGGAAAACCTATCTTAATTCAGTCTTCTCTGACAGGAGTACTACCTAAACGTTTAACCTAGCAGTGTCTGCTGTTATTATGTTAGTTGCGGAAAAAAACAGATAAATATAACTGCTATAACATAATATATATTTACCCATGAATACCAGTTTTGCTCTCATTGCTTCTGTGGTGATATACTTCTGTATTTTTTATATATTCTTTCTTGGAACATTGCTTTTAGGATGAAGGGTGAGATCATTGTAGTGAGTTCATTGAAGTCTATTTTTTTATTTTAATTCCTTGGTTTTAGTGTATATTTATAGCAAATGCTCACACTTTTCTCTTATGTTTGCGCTTTGTTTCATTTTCAGAACTCGTGCATAAATCCACACGTGTCAAAAAGGATAACTCGTGGAGACGCTCGCTAGAAATTATGTATTGAAGGTGAGGTTACGTAATTTTAACATTTTAATTGCTTTCTGTGTTATTAATCACGGAGGTCTGTAATTAGGAGAAATGACGGGATAAGGCCAATCTCCGACATTTGAAACGAAAAGTGACTTCAAATTGGTGACGTTTGCATAATACTGCCATTAGCTTCAGAAGTGAAAATTATCCTGCACGTGGATAACTTTTTTTTTTATGGGTGTTTGTATTTCCGGGCTGTTTTTTTTATTCATATCGAGAAAATAAGTATTATTTTAGGCTTGCCACTCAATATTAAGAACTTGCAAAATATTTCCATAGACTGAGACTTGGAATGTTCATATTAATGTATAAATGAGACGCTATACTTTTTCCTTCCTCACTTTTGACGATATGAATCGTTGTCGGTTTTACGTTTCTTAGCTCTTTTCAGAAATCGTACCACAACAGATTCTTGGTCGAAACCCTGATGCTCGCCGTATCTCAAAAGTAGTAGGAATAGCAACTATTAGAGTTGTCGATCTTTTGCTAATTGTCGAAAATATATGTTGAATATAATTGACGGTAAACTGACGAACTAAACGATAGAACACTGAACTTTGTCCTGCGTATTTTTCCGTAAGTCTTATGACGATCCAGACCAAAATTTGACCAACTCTTAATTTTTTTTTTTGTCAAGTGAAAACCATCAGATAAAATTTAGCAGAACCGACGGCACCAGTGACCTTTGCAGTCTTAACTCCCTTTTTAATTTATCAAGCATTTAATCATGATCTCTGTCTAGTTGGAAATCACCTTTACTTTTTAGACTATTTCAGACTTTCGACTCACTTCCCCACAGTTGCATATCTTAAATTTTTAATTTAATGAAGTAGTTTCAATGCGCTCAGCTTTGTACAATTAACATTCATACCACTTGATTCATTCGCTCTCTTGATAATTAATAACTATTGTTTTTGGAAATGTGCATACAAGCCAAAAGTTCATAAATTTGCTGAATCAGTTTTATCAACAGAATGTGTTAGATATACATTGTATTACAGCTAGATACACACACATACATATTATGTATGTGTATATATATACCCATATACGTATTTATACTATATATATACATATATATGTAAATATATACTGGATATGTATATACTGTATATACATATATATGTATACTATATATATATATATATATATATATATATATATATATATATATGTGTGTGTGTGTGTGTGTGTGTGTGTGTGTGTGTGTGTGTGCGTGCGTGTGTACGGCAGGCTTGGCTCAATGGTGGAGCACTGGTCGCGCATTCGTAAGGTCAAGGGTTCGTTTCTGGTCTACTCCCGGTAGATGACCCAGGTGTGTATGGACATAAGCATTAGATGCTATTCGAGAAAAAAAAAGGGGGGGGCCATGGGAGTAGGAAGCTCAAGTTTACAGACTTGCTGAGAACCGCCCCAGGGGACGAAGAGGTATGGTAAAAATCGAAGAAGAAGAAGAAAAGTATACATAAATTTGTCTCATCGAAGATTATTTATCGAGCTCGAATTTGTTCCGCAATAATCTTCTGGTAATTCCGAGGTCAGTACGCGGGTGCCCTTCTTGTCCGAAGACCCTTTTCCCCGCATGAATTTAAATGTATGTCATAATTCACGTATTATGACCCGGGTCTTAAATACATGTAATTAGGGTGACTTGGAAATGAAGTATCTTGTTCTAAAATCTCAACTGCGCAAACCAGAAAATATTTTATCGTGTGTCCTTATAAATATTACATTATTAGCCCCTCGGGCTCTCCGCCTAATCTGAATATTTAACGAAATATTTAAATCGAGAGTACATTCATTATCACGTTATTCTAATTAAAAGATACATGGCCGTAATTAACACGTATATGACTGTAATCAAGCTAATCAGGGGATATTAGGATTGACTAATGCTGCGTTGAAATTATATGTAGTTTTTTTCGAGTCCGAAAAAATAGGGTTTTTTGGGGGGGATGGCTTTTGCCGTAGTGTCTTCTTAATGTGGATGTGAGCTGGAAATGGATTATTATTATTATTTTTATTATTGTTGTTGTTGTTGTTGTTGTTGTTGTCGTGCATTAATTACTATTCGTATTCTTTGTGTTTGTTGTCATTGTTGTTGTAATGTTTCTTTTATCATAATGGTGGTCCTTATTTCAAAAAAATGCTTGCATATGTTGTATTCCCAAGGGAACACCCAGTACTAGATTCCAGTTCGGATAAGCTTCAGTATCTGATTTTATTGACTGAAGGATTAAACACAAAAACGTACCTCTAAATAACAAGCAGTACTAGAGTCGTATGATTATATCAAAGCCGACTTTTAATGTTTTTTTTTTGTAACTTCATTACTGAATACAGGTAAATAAGGATCGTCAGGAATTTACTGAATGTCTCTGGGGGTGAGGATAGTCATGATTGATGCAGTTGCCAAATTGAGAGAACAAGAAACATGAAGTTAGTTAGGTTTGATATAGTTTTCATTTTTATTTATATAATATATATATATATATATATATTACTTTTCAGGTACTCATTAACAGAAGTCTATACTGTTAACATGAATTTAGGTAATACGAGTAAGCAAGAGAAAGGAGATATGAAAATATTAATAAATTAATAAATAATATTCTGGATTTATCTTAAACTTTATGCTCAGAACTTTGCTATGACGTAAAGAAAACCAGTTCTGATTTAGTAGATAAAAAAATGGTACTCCTTTTTTGTTGTTGGCTGCTCCATATCTGAAATATAACACATTGTTATAAGTGGTGTATTTTTTCATTATTTATGATTGAGATGGAAAGGAAAATAAGTTGGATTATCTTGTTTTTCTTATGCTAAGTCGTCTACTGAGAGAACTGAATTTAATAATAAAATGAGAACATTAGAGCCTGGATTAGAGTTAACCTTTGGTTAAGATCAGACAAGTTTTATGGCTGTTTTACTTTAATTTGGAAGTTTGTAGTGTGTGCGGTACGTACACTTAAGTTTTAGCGCACTTGTGTGTATTTTGTTGAAACACTTCAAAGTGTTTGAGGTCACAAAGACTTTTAACATACACGAAATTTCTCCTACTGGATTATGCGATTGTAATAGACGTTTTATGATATTGTAATTTTCCTTGACATGTCATCTTTACCGCGGAGCAGAATTAGTTCAAAAAGATTTACGATATGAATTTCCATATTTTTATCATCAAGTTTGCATCCATCAGATACACATCTGTCCTTATTTAAAACTTCCCTTTGAAGAGTGAGAATACTTGGGATTGCTGCTCACGAAACTTGGTTCTTTAAGGAAGAGGTTGATCTAGTATAACCAAGTTGCAAGTTACGCACCAACACAAACTTGGCTTAGATATTAGTAAAGGTTATTGATGTGAGAAACATTTATTCCAGCGTCTCATTTAATTCTGAAGTCAGTGCTGTCCCAGTGCCGTTGAACTGCACTGTAATGTATAAAAAAAAAAAAAGTATATTTTAGTTTAGCCAGACCACTGAGCTGATTAACAGCTCTCCTAGGGCTGGCCCGAAGGAGTAGATATTCTTACGTGGCTAGGAACTAATTGGTTACCTAGCAACTGGACCTGCAGCTTATTGTGGGATCCGAACCACATCATCTCGAGAAATGAATTTCCTAATCACCAGAAATAAATTCCTCTGATTCCACTTTGGCAGAGCACTTTATGTATAACTTCTCGTTTCTGCTTTGGGGTGAATCTTAAAAGCGTTCTGAAAGAGACTACTGACACTTTAGACATCACCTACCTTTGTTTAATGTGACAGCTTCGGAGTTCTTGGTTGTTTTCATGTCAGCTTGCTCTTCGTAACCTTAGTTAGTAAGATGATGTGACGCCAGATAATTTTGAACCAGCCACTGTATAGTGAGACTCAGATTACTCTCTTGAAGTGTTTTGTCTTAAAAGATATATTTTTCCTTTAAGAAGGTAGCTGTAGACTAATGAATGCTACTCTATAGATTACGAACTATGAGGTACGCTTGAGATTTCTGGATACTTCTTATGATAATTGGACCTGTAAATAAATGTATTAGTATTATACTACTTCTTCATAGCCCTTAATTATATATAAGAAATATATCTATATAGATTATATATATATAATATACATATATATGTATGTATTATGGTATAAATATATATATAGCATGTTTGTAATATATATATATATATCTATATATATAGATAATATGATATATATATATATATATATATATATAATAATATATTATATATATGCATGTGTGTGTGTATAAATGGTGGGTTCACTCTGCATGAGATTAAATCATACAAGATGTAAAATGCTAGAATCGCTAGCATTTATTCTCTTAATTGCTATGACCACATGCATACATTTACTATTCTTTTCATTCGTAGATGCAAATCATGCAAAGTATTCCTAATGCATTCAACTTTTAGATAGTCAAGTTTCGAGAATTGTAATACAGTGAGTTTGTGTTTGGGAGTTTTTATATGTAAATAATTTTCTGGACTTTTGCAATTTGACTTTTAACCAACCTTCATTATATTTTTTTTTATTTTTACAAAGTTTTCTCATTTGTGTATTGAGCGCATCAAAATTTTAACTTAATTGACATGTACAAAGGGAAAAAGATAAGTAATTCCTTAATGTGTTTGTGAAGTAATTTTGGTTTTCGAGGACATATCATTAACGAATCTTGATAATTATGGAAGCACCAAAAAATGTAGCATAATGAAGTTTATGTAAGCGAATTTTACACACTAAGAAGTTTATGTAAGGATCATAAATAATTACAAAGCCTTGTTGTAGCATTCATGGTATGATGGTCTCCCAGCAAATTTGTCCTGTCAATTATCAATCATCTGCCATCTTTTGACTGATGCGATACAAACTCCAGCTGTAACCCCGTGCTTTCTGATCACGCTGGAGCTGTGTTACACTTTTATTATCAAATTATCATTTTTCTAGGTAATGTAGTCGTAATTACCATATGAGCAATAGTCATCAACAATTAGTAATATTAATTGGGTTAATAATAGCGTTGGGCACTCGAATTGTATCATTATAGAGACTAATTTTGAATTGTTTGCTTCATTAAGGTGATTTTTTTTGGGTGGGGGGCGGGGTTGGAGGGTGATAAATGAGGATACATACATACATACATACAGTACATATACACACATACATATGCATACATACATATATTCTGTATATTTTTTGCAGCATACTGGTTTACCTCAGAGAGAGAGAGAGAGAGAGAGAGAGAGAGAGAGAGAGAGAGAGAGAGAGTTAGTTAGGCGCCAGAAGCTGTCTGATTTCTCGTTTTCAGGAAGTCCTTTAGGATGAGGCTGCTTGCCCCATGACCCCCTTTTTGACCATGGCGTCACCTACCTCAGTCGTATCAATGCCATGTACTACAATCACAGACTATGATCAAACTTTTCAAGCATTGATAATTGATTAAAAAAAATATTGATTTTCACTAAATACTGTTGTAGCTGAATTTTAATGTAAATATGTAACAACAGAAATAAGGTTTAAAAATGTTAAATCTTTTACAACATCATGTCAACTGATAAAAGCCAACCATTGGTATTATGAACCTAATGTTTTTACGACATATAAAGTTTAAAAACATATGCCAGATAAAAATAACTTATAAGAATAACAAGAATCAGATTGTTCTCCAGATAAAGATAACTCATATAAAATAAAAAGAATTCAGATTGTCTCGATTAGAATTAAAGAAACTTACGAAAACTTGAACTATGTTGATGACTACTTGTACTACAAGGAAAATGTATCCCCAATTTTATTATATATTAAATCTAGTGGAATAGTAGCTGTTATTTTGTTTATCATAATAGTAAGGAGAATGGTCATTAACAAAATACAATGGATACTGACAGAAATTGAAAGGAATGAACCATGATTAACAATTAAAGTTAACATTATTTTTTACATGATAATTTTTAATAATTTGTATGCTTATTTTTTTCTCCACCTTTTTTAGAATTGTGTCCATTATTACCTATTGTTGCCAA
>NC_061109.1:46477315-46512315 GCF_015104395.2 Macrobrachium nipponense
GAGATAAAATCATCTCGACTAATGATCACATAAAGGAAATATCGCAAATTATTATGGAAAATGACTTGCTGTAGCCACCACACACACAACTTGCAACCCAATTCCCGTCACAACAAAAGATGAACAAATACTCGAGTTATTAACGGATCTGTTTGTAAACAATCAACTTGTCACACCAGTGTCTCCTCGCCCGCGTTCGGGTGATGTCGACCGCGGCTTCGGCTTCGAGACTTGTTGTTCAGACTCGGTAGGCAAGATTAAGGTGGGTGTAGGAAAAGGAATTCGTTTTACGTTCTATGGTGCAACGAATTTACTGAATCATTTTACATAGTATGTTCTCTGGAGGTCAAAGGCACTGGAATATTGATGAACGGGACACTTTTTAATAGACAAGATTGAAATTAATTTCCAGGACGTTTTTATATGAAAGGAGTCTCCACTTGAACGCATGACTTTCAGTAGTTGTAAACATATATAGATCTGTGAGATTTTTACTCTTGGTTTAACAAGGGAAGTGAATTTAACCTAAACAAGATCGCTGCATAACATTCAAATATTACTTAAACAAATCATTTAGTTGACCTGCTACATAATTTTCGCTTTGTATACTCTGTTAATTCAGTTGCAACCATTAGATATAGATGAAAGGTACAGTATTATGAAAAGAACAATGATTGAATGCTTATTCTGACTAAAATGTAAACTACCACAAGATCACTTAGCGAAGGCTTGGAATATTGGAATATTGTTCTAATTTAGTTCCAGCCCGTAAAGCGAATATTATCATCATAAACTTCTCAGATTAACACAGAATCATTAGCTTATAAATGATATATCTATTTGTGATAAGGAGATGTTGATAACAGTAATATCTTCCCCCATCTTCATCATCAAGCCATTCCAATCCGCGTTCGAATTCACTTCGTACGTACCCAGGAGGACGCATTCGGACAATCTGATTATTTAGCATGACGCAGTGGCGCTTGCTATATTAGAGACCAGAGATCATTTGTGGAGAATACCTACAATCACGGGGCCCACAATCGCTTACAATCGTCGCCACAACCTCGTCTTGGAAGAGAGAGAGACTGGTTCTTGGCCTTCGTTCCTCAGGCCTTGTTTAGTTCGTATCTTAGATGTGTATATCGTGTGTATCCATACGTACATACATACATATGTTCATTTCACGCATGCATGTATATATATATATATATATATATATATATATATATATATATATATATATATATATATATATATATATAGATATATTATATAGATATATATATGATATATATGATATATATATATATATATATATATAGAATATATATATATATATATATGTTTTTTTTTTCCCACCACTAATTTGTGCAGACAGTAAGTTACATTTCCGGTATCAGTTTAATTCGGCCGCATATTCATATGTAGTAATAGAGATTTGATGAAACAACTCGTCAATAGTTAAGCAGCGGTATGAACACCGAACTGTGCTAGAGTATAGAGGCATATTTTAACGTCATCGTGACGATTTTTGCCAGTGAAAAGTATTGCAAACTATGTATAAACAGATTATTGTTGCAAGAGTAAAGCATTCAGTATTAGTAGTACTGAAAATGGGTAGTATGCTTTCTTAGTGTGCAATGTCATTATTATTATTTTGTTATTAATTAATTATTTACTTATTATTATTATTATTATTATTATTATTATATTATATTATTATTATTCTTTATTATATAAACAACAAAAGCACAATATCTCTCTATGCCCTTTGGAAATGTACTGTACCACCATCCCGTAGACGAGAAGAATATGATAAAAAAAAAATAGAGAAGACTCTCTGCAAGCTTAATGCCGTTGAAACAGCAATTGTTTTCAACAACACTGCCCTTAAAGAGGAACTCCTTCCGAATATTATTATTATTATTTTTTTTATATTATTGTTGTTGTTATTGTTGAAAGATATGGCTGCATCAGCTGCATTGATATTTATAGACTATAGAGCCTTCACTGGTTTTCTTATAACTGTTATAAGAAATAGAGAAGGCTCTGTGCAATATCAATGCAGCTGCTGCTGCGATATTTTTCAATAGTACTTGTTTGAAAGAGGGTCTCCTACCAATATTATTATTATTATTATTATTATTATTATTATTATTATTATTTATGCTACAATTCAAACTAAAAGTGTAAGATCATCGATGAATACAAGAAAGTTCAGAGCTTCTCAGACGAACGCCAAGTTGAGTCAGTTTATTTGCAGACTCATACGATGACAAACCGGACGTATTGTAAAACAAAGGAAGGTCATAAGCCCCGAGTAAGAAAGGTGCTCGCGGTGTCATAACTGGTGATTTCCAAACGTGGTATATGAATGTGAGTTCAGAAAGACAGGGAAACGAACAACAGCTGAGCCCAGTTTGGAATGTTATTCATTTTATATCAGGAATGGCGGGATAAATAGAGGAATGTACACTGCTTGAAAGTTGATTACCTTATTCTACGGAAATCTAATTAACACTTATAGATACCAGCACCAGCAAGGTCATGAAAATTTTGTGTCGGCTTTCCATATTGTCGTTGCCTCTCTAATTATGTTAAAGTATACGTATCTCAAATCCAAAAGAATTTAACATATCTTTTTAGTTGAATTTATTTTTAGATAAAGCAGCTAAGTCTTAATTGCAGCTTCAAAAAGTAACTCTCTCTCTCTCTCTCTCTCTCTCTCTCTCTCTCTCTCTCTCTCTCTCTCTCTCTCTCTCTCTCTCTCTCTCTCCTCTACCTTTGTTTACCAGGTCACATATTAAAGTGCCCACTCGAAAAATTATCTGTAGCGATTTTCTTGAAACAATGTAAGGCATATACTGCAAGTAAATGAAGTGTGATTTGCGTGACGTAATGTCTGCTGAATGGCAGCATCTGTTCCCCACAACAAATAATTGAAATTTAGTTATTATTATTATTATTAATATTATTATTAAACATAGAAAAGTTTGAACATTTCAAACTGACAGACTAGAACGCACGGTAACCGGGTAGGAAATAGGAAGATCTAAGGAAATGAAACAATGAAGTGATTTAGACCCAATTCCTGAAAAATACATTGTGCCTTTGTTAACCTAAGCAGTCAATTACGTTCCTAAATGTTATTCGGCTCTGGGATGCAGTAAGGAAATGTAAAGAGATGAAAATATTAATAACAGATAAGAGTGTTGGGCTCTTTGTCAAATGCCTTCAGTCACTTCACCAGTGTTAATTAACAGGTTTTCATCGATCTCCTTCATCTGTGGAAACCTTCGTATTCCGGTTTGCTAAAGCTAAGATTGTTAAAAGAATAAGAATATTTTGTGTCGCAGTCTCTATAAACCATTATTTTCATGTTTTGCGCTTTTTGAGGGCATGACGTTTGGCTCATGGTATGGGCATCATTACATACTTGTTCGTCCCTTCGGCCCTCAGCTGCAAAATCTTTCATTCCTTTATTTATTATTTATGTATTATCTGTTTTTATTTTTTAATGACATAAGAGTATATTTCCGGCGTCGATGACCTAAGTTGTTGTGATGCCATGGTACAGTTTTACATCAATCAATCAATCAATCAACCTGTACCTCCATTCTTATTATTTTTCTTCCATCTTGCTGTCCGCCCTCTCTCTCCCGACGTTTATTTCATAGTTCAACTGCTTTGAGGTTTCCCTCCTCTTACATCTTTTAAACCGCTTACTCGCAATTTTCCTCTCAGTGCTGAATCACCTCACAGGTCCCAGAGTGACGCCTTTGGCCAAAATTCGATATTCCATTTCAGTATCATACTTGTAACACTTTAGATTCTTCTTGCTACATGTGGGAGTAAAGGGTTTCGCTGGCGCCTTTGGTAATGGTTTAGACAGATTTCAGAGTGTCATAAAATGAAAATGTTGCAAGTTAATGATTGCCATACTTTCTAGTTTGAGTGTAAAATTGCAGTAAATTACCCAAATAATTGCGTTGGTAATATAAAGTTATTTGAACAAATATGTCGACATTAATGATGTCTGGGTAATTCGGAAAAAATAAATAAACCGTGATTGTTTGATTTTCCTTATTCTGTTAGGATCAGTTCTTTAATAGTATATATCCTTACGTTGTCTATATATATATATATATATATATATATATATATATATATATATATATATATATATATATATATATATTGAGAGAGAAAAAGAGAGATTATCAAATTATCCAACTGCAAATTTTGCCACCTGAAAACACTGCAAGAGTTGAAGTGCTCGGCGAATGACGTCATATGATGACAGCATCCGAAGAGCACGAGGCATGAAAATAATTTCGGCGTCATTCCGCTGGAATGGAGGCGAGAAGGCAAGATGGCGCCCAGCCTCAACTCCGGCGAATTGTGAAGATCTCATTCTTAGACGCGAGAGTCATTGTAGCGCCATTACTTCCCAACCATCTGTCTCGGTGACTCTTTTACATGACGCCTCCTTGTCTGCAGGTAGTCAAGGGGTCATTAACAACGCCGTCAGGTCATTAATAAAGCCATAATGGGCAGTCATTAGCGCGAGTCGCTGCGTCTTAGAGGTCTGTTGGTTTAGTTGAAGAGGCCTCGGCTACCGGCGGAGGAAGGCTTTTGTCCGCACGTCATCCCGGACCAAGCGGTGCGTCTGCGGGTCTTTTCAGCTCTCTCTCTCTCTCTCTCTCTCTCTCTCTCTCTCTCTCTCTCTCTCTCTCTCTCTCTGTGTGTGAAATATAATGGTAACGTTAGTCTTGTCTGTGGAATTGTTGCAACTTTCACCTGTTGAAATAGTGTAACTCTCTCTCTCTCTCTCTCTCTCTCTCTCTCTCTCTCTCTCTCTCTCTCTCTCATAGAATTATAATGTTACTCTCGTCCGTGGAATTTTTGTAACTTTCACATGTTGAAATATTGTAACTCTCTCTCTCTACTCTCTCTCTCGCTCTCCTCTCATCTCTCTCCTCTCTCGTCTCTCTCTCTCAGTCTCTCTCCCCCCTCCGCCTCTTCTGCCTCCCCCTCTTCTATGAAATTGTAATGTTACTCTCGTCTGTGGAATTGGTGAAATATTGAAACTCTCTCTCTCTCTCTCTCTCTCTCTCTCTCTCTCTCTCTCTCTCTCTCTCTCTCTCAGGCGGAAACGTTGCGATTGCATGTGCTTTCACCTGCACTTCGTGGAGACTATCTTTTCTTCTCTAATTTGTTCTGACGTTTCTGCCAACTTGTGATTAAAATCTTCATTGTCAACGACGGCGAACAGTGTTAATGCAAAATATACTGATTATGACAGAAATAATTGCGCTGAATCATGCCATTGGATTTCATATCTTATTCGTGATTAATAGTCTAAGTAACATTTTCTTGAGGCTCTATACATGCATGCCTAATTTGAGCCCAGGTTAAAGGGGGGTGGGGGTAGATATCGTAACCATTTTGTTTTTAGTTTTTTGTAAAAGAAAACTATTGAGATGGCCCTTAGATCTTCAAATCTACTTAGGTAGAGGGCTACAAATTGGATGTTGATCATCCAACCTTCAATCATCAAACATACCAAATTGCTGCCCTCTATCCTCAGTAGTTTGTATTTTATTTAAGATTGAAGTTAGCCATAATCGTACTTCTTACACCGTTATAGGTACCAACAAGTAAAGCCACCACCGGACTTTGACTAAGTTTCATGGGCCGTGGCTGGGTTTTATGGGACACGGCTCAGAGTTCATGGGCCGTGGCTGAAAGTTTCGTACAGCATTATACTCTGTACAGAAAACAACATTGCGCCAGGATCTCCGGTGTATTTTTTACTTGTTTTTGTTTTTTTTAGCTCGATTTGTATCTTGCACTGTCTGTTGTATCTGTATTTGGTTTATTCTTCAGAACGGAATATACGTTTATTATCATGATGTCCCAGCCTTGCATTTTGAAAAAAATAAAATAAAAACGAATACAGATATTAGGAGTCAGGTGTAAGAGTCAGTATCCCTAATGACCCCCGAAAAAAAAAAAAAAGCATTTAAGAGACGGTTTACCAAATTCCCCGAACTTCATATCCTCGCTCCCAACGTCATGTACCATTCATTATTTTCGTTTTTCGTATTTCCCCTCTTTATTATAATATTCGGCGTCTGTTATAAAAGACGAATGCGGGAGAAAACGAGGAATCCTCTGTCAACGGCAGGACATAAATTTTGAGATGATCATGATAAATAACCCAGGACGTTTTCCTGCCATTATGAAGACTTTGTACCCAACAAAGGATTAGACGCTGTGACTTCTCTATTCCGTTTTTTTTCCGTGTCGTTTTTTATGTTGTTAGTATTATTAAAATTATTCTCGCGCTCTTCGTCATTGCAATTTTGATTTTGTTATGTCGCGGGTGTACGTACTGTTATTTTATTATTGTTGTTATTCTGCCGGTTTCTCTTAGCTGTTTGTTGTTGATGACATGGTAACCTGTTTTTGGGGCTTGGCTTGTTTTTGGGAAATTGCGAATCATAGAGATATTTAGTGAATATGTATATCATATTTATATTAATATATGTATAATATATATAATTATAATATATATATATATATGTATTATATATATATGCATATATATATATCTATATATTATCTCTCTATAGAGAGCAGAGAGCGAGAGAGAGAGAGAGAGAAGAGAGAGAGATATGTATGTATGTATATATGTATGTATAACTGAATCACGAAGGAAAGTGAAACAATGGAGTAGCTGGAAGATCTTTCAGCTCAACGTCTGCTAAGTAAAGGACGTTGAGTCAAGAGATCTTGTAGCTACTCCATTGTTTCACTTTCCTTCGTGGCTTCTAGCTTTATATATCAATATCATACTTATACATACATATATATATATATATATATATATATATATACACACACATATATATATATATATATATATATCATATATATTATATATACAATATATATTTATTATATATATATTATAATATTATATAATTATATAATATATTATACACAATTAATTACACATTTAAATACACATTTGTAAATGTGATAGCCACAATGACCTCTTAACTTCTCAAATCCTTTGCTCTTTTTTGGATACGCTTGTCACCACAAAGCTTCGAGATCCAACTTTCAAAGAAACATGAAAGAAATCATGATGTCCGGTAGCGGGAAACGAACTCGCAATACATAATCCCGACGAGGTCACCTTGCCTACCTGACCTGTTACATTTACATATGTATATATGATTACCTGTGCTTTCTTCTTGCTTTGGAAAGTGCTATGCTAATTGCCTTATCTGCATTGCAGGACAAAATAGATTATTTATAGCAAAACCTATAGATGGGTGAGTCTAGACCTTGATTTTTAGTTCATCGTCGTAATGAGGTTTTAAAGCTTTGATGAACATCAGAAGATGATGTTTTATTCAAATTTACTATGGGAAATGCAAGTACCAGATGTAGCAAAGGACTGAGGTACTTGCTTAACTAGCAAGTGGTTCTACCCCATTCTTTCTTTCCATTGCTGTGATTCATTATCTCCGTTGAGCTAATGCGTTTTTCCGTATGCTGGGCTACTGCCTTTATTCTTGCTCAAGTAAACTGAAGGTGATGCTCTTGGTACCTCGCTGCGACATAATTCTTAGGGAAATATCACTATTGGAAAATTTACTCCTAAGAATCAAGGGACATTCACAACAGTCCATTAAAGTTGACCCTCACGAGAGAAATTATTAGTCGGCGGTTGTACTGGCAGGGTTGATATTTCATATACATTATTTTAGAAGCTGTTAACTACTTGGTGCATGAATACCTCCTGATGCAATAGTCATACTTGACCCTTAGTGTCCTTTGAGAACTCAGATGACCACACAAGGCCAAAAACTCTACGGATGTTGGTGGCTTCTTTTCGTAAAGTGGTTCAGTCTTTATTGAAGCTTTTAACAGTTACTTCAGTGGCTTAGTGATCTCATTAGACCCACTTCAGTTCGTACTACACCCTTCCAAGTGGGAAAGGTTGTTTCAAATCCCGTTTAGTTTAATGAGAAACGACTGAAAAGTTTACCAGAAAAGCTTACCAATCATGTTAAAATCAAGTGTTTTTCGTGCATAAACATTTTCTTTCATTATGTATATAAACCTCTTATACACGTATATGTAATTTTTCTTCAAAATCCGTTGAGTTGAGTAAAAAAAAGTTCTTCACGGCTCTCAGAACCAATGGGCTGGTAGGGAATGAAAATGAAAAGAAAAGCAACGACGGCGGTAATAGGTAACCCCTACGTCTCAAAAAATGGAGTAATGAATTAATAAATAAATAAAGTGATGGTGCAATTTTCTTACAAAAAATATATAATGAAAAGAAAATCATAAGTTATTGTAATGACACAAACACACATACAATATATATAATATATATATATATATATATATATATATATATATATATATATATATATATATATATTATGTGTGTGTGTATACATGTGTGTGTATTTATATACATGTGTGTGTCTGGATGTGCATGTATGTATACATGTGCGTATATTATTTTCGATTTGACTACATTGTGACTTGGCTGAAATATCCCTGTTTGAGGCTAGGAGCAATTTCCTTTATTATATATATATATTTAAAGGGAATTGCTTGCCCAGGAGTACAGCGTCGGTACTCAAAGTTGTAGGTGTAATTTGCCTTATTTTGTTTCTTCATAACTACCATGGTTTCGTTAACTGTTCAGGGTATTACTTAAGCTTTATCTTTTTAGTATTTTTTAATAAATAACTTTTGAGGAGGATGTTATCAGTTGTTTCGCTTAATAAATGAGAAAGATCTATCGCACAGGCCACCTGTATTATGGGTAATCTGAGTAAAATAACCCATGAATTTTGATTTCCTCGTGTATAACACGTTTGCTTATAATGACGTGAATATATGATTTCTGTATCTATATAAATGCGTTCGTTTGTTTGCGGGAAGTGCGTGCTTACGTTGGTTAACTGCGAATCGTTCTCTTGTCTTCTGAAAAATGCAATATAATCTTCGTCCCTTGATTATTCATATTTTTCCACTCGAATTTATACCACCCGAAAGAGACTCAGCTCTAACCGGAGTTTTATATATTCTTCTATGTATCAGAGTTCTGAGTTAAGTTGTGTCCAGCAATTATTTCTTTCCAGACGATATGTGCAATACGTGGCAGTTTTTTTTATTTTATTATTTTATTTTACTACTTTTAACATTTTCTATCATCTAAAATCCTCTTTTCAGTAGTTAAATAAAATACTCCCTGAATTTTTTTTAATAGTCTTTCTTTATTTAGCAAGTGTTCGAGTTCGCTACTTTTTTTTACTTGGAATTAAAACACCCATATTTTTTTACGCGTATTCTTATTCATGTTAGTCATTCATCCAACATTCCTTGATGATTACTCTCAAAGTTACATTTTACCCTTGACACTTTCTTGCAAGGCTCCTCGGTACGCGTTACACTGAACACTTTTCGTATACTTGACCTCCTTGCTTGTACAATGTACACCCCGGCTATTGCATCTTTCTATACTCTGTTTTTTTCCATCTGTCCATCCGCCTGTGGTGGTCGCGCATGGTAACACTGCGTCCCGGGCTTTAAATAGTTACGCTATGTGTAAGTTTTAGGTAAATAAAAGGATATCTGGGTGTACATTTGCAACTGAAAAGTGTTTTAATAATTTATTGTATGCGAATTAAATCGTTAATATTCAAAATAGGATATTATTTAAAGCCCGGGATGCAGTGTTACCATGCGCAAACACCACAGGCTGATGGACAGATGGAAAAAAACAGAGTATAGTTACCCTTCGTCAGTCATCTGAAATTCTTCATATTTGAGATGTATCGGATATCTGCGTCCTCATCCGCGGAGTTTTTAACATCCGCATTTGCTCTTGATAAATAAGAAAGATCAGCATCTATAACCTCATCCCCATTTGCAGCAAAGTAAATAATATATAGATGTTTTGGATATCAACATCCGCATAGTTTTCATCATCGTCATCCGCAAAATATGCAGTGACGACGTTTCCTTAAACATCCTCATCCACTGGCATCTGAATTTTGACGTCCAATGCATCTCTAATTTATATTCACGCCCACACCTAAGTCATGCACCTCAACACCTTGCTGTTGACGTTCCTTCATTTACAAACGCAAATTTAGATACATTTCATACTTGATACACTTGGCTCCTCGTCCATCCTTACACTCAGATCCTGCAAGACACTTGCCTTTCCTTCTTGTCCATCCTTACACTCAGATCCTGCACTTCACACCACATACACCTGCCTCTCTCTTGATACAAATTTAGACCCCCTGGACGCAAACAGCCTCCAATCTACCATTCCCTCTTCCCATTCCACCCCCCCCATCTCGGTTAAATGCCCCCCTCCCTTACAACATCCCCTTGGATAACACGTTGAGGAGTTACCCGCCCATCTAATTGTCGTCACAGCAATCAAAGAAATTTGGATCCGGCGCAGCAGGATACCAGCAACGTAGGTGACCCTTGTCATTGTGAATTTCGTTTATTCTTAATCATCTTTTCCCCTTTTCTTGCATTATTATCATTAGCTGCTTCAAGATTTTCGTGTTTATCAGGGTTTTATTTCCCTGCTGGTTGTCTGTCTTCTCGTATTTCGTAAATCGGAGAGTCGTACTTACGGCTTTGTATTGAGTAAATTAAGTCTCGCTGCCGCCAAAGGAAAGTAGCTAATGGCGCAGTGTTAGCGCCGATGGGCATAATTATGACCTTTGCGTTTAATCAGAATTTGTTGTTGTTGTTGTTTAGTGTTGTTTCGTGTTTTGTCTTCGGGTGAGCTGCGGCTGGGTATAATGACATTCCTGTTCATTACGATATATTGCTTTGTTGTTGCATTATTGCGCCAGGATTGCTATTGAGTAAAGGCTATTTTAGTGCGTTATGTAAATGGTTCTCCATGAGCAACGTCGACCTATGAGCGTTTGAGTTCCTCTCTCAAGGAGAAACAAGTTGTCACGTAATATAATTTGTGTGTATATCAAATATACTATATATATATATATATATAATATATATATATATATATATATATATATTATATATATATATATATAATATATATATATCTGTGTGTGTGTGTGTAGGTGTGTAGTCGTAACCAGTTACGGGATAAGAAAATGGGTTATGAATCGAGTGTGGAATGGCTGATGCATATGATGATAAGCTAATTATGGAAAGTGATGAAAATCTTTAAGGATTAGCGAGAGAGTTCGAAATTGTTTGCTATGCGAGAAAGTGAAGGGTCAATATGGGCTAACGTTAGGTTGCCAGGTAAGTGGAAACCAGGAAGATGGGGTGATGAATGGTAACTGGTATGCTGAAAGAAGGAAGCAGTAAATTTCTATAGTTGTTAAGGGGCAAAAATATCAGATGATGTTTGGATGTGAGAGAAGGTGAGTCAGTGAATAGGTGTAGCAAGGCGGGTAGCACCAATTGTGCTAAAGATTAGAAGCTGAGGTTGGAATTTCTCGTTGGACGAGTGGGTTACGTGCTTGCCTACCGATTTAGTAGTCTGAAGTTCGCTTCCCCGCTCTGCCAACGCAGAATAAGAGGAATATATTTTTGGTGATAGAAATTCATTTCTCGATAAATGTGGTCCGGATCACACAATAAACTGCAGGTCCCGTTGCTTAGTAAAAGATTGGTTCCTAGCCACGTAAAAATATGCAATCCTTCGGGCCAGCCCTAGGAGAGCTGTAAACAGCTGTGGTCTGGTTAAACTAAGATATACTCAACTTTTTTTGGAATGCAAAAAGGGATTGTTGGAGGAATTCTTTCTTATAGTAGAGAAATTTGTATGTCGAATGCAAATGAAAAAAAAAGGATGAAGCTGCAGATGTTCTCGTGTATATATATATATATATATATTATATATATATATATATATATATATATATATATTACTATATTTATATTTATATATTATATATTTATATATATAGATATATATATATATATATTAATATATCTATATATATATATATATATATATATATATATGAGATAATATATATTTATATATATATATATATATTAATATATAATTTATAATATATATTGTTACGTATGAAGCCGGCCTTGAAAGGACTCCAATACGTAAACAGGAATAGTTGAAGGAAAGAACAATAAATTACTTGAACTTACCGTAAAAGGATTTATAGTGATAATTTACTCTAGAGGAAAAAGGTCGCCAGAAACTCAGCTAATTACTTTACAGCTATTTATTTACAATAGGCCCTTACTGGCCTGGAGAAAAGTAATTACAGCGTGTCCACACGTTGGGACCCATATATCTCTCACAAATGGATAGCTGGCTAAAATGTGATTCACGTAATGAAAGCTGGGTTTCAATATCTTGCGGTAGTGCAACACTTGCGGGCGGACAGACTTGACACGTGACTCAGGGAATCTGGAAAAAGATCCCAGATTAGACAGAATAAAAGAAAAAGGACTTCTTGCACAAGTTACGATTATTCAGTTCTCTAACACTGGGGAAAAGGAACTCTAATTTTAACTGAGGTATGCACGGAAGACTTAGTCTTTAACAAGTCACAAGGGGAAGCACGTGGCCCGATGAGGACAAAGGGCTTTTGATGTAGGAGGGATAAAGGTGAGACTTGAAAATGAAATTAGCAAGAGTCGTATGGTAGTAAAAGGTGCTGGTTTGGAGTTTACACTTTAGACGTACCTGGATGCCATGTTCGGTGGACCTTTGTGGAAAAATGCGGCGTCCGGCTTGGTCTCAGATTTGGGTGCGCCAGTAGCACCGTTAGGCCTAAGTGGGAGGCTGGTGGTTGGACATCCGTCCGAGGTCACGACTGCAGTTGACTGAGGAAGATCGCAGGTGTCTTGCCTGGGTGTTGGGGGTCAGCTTAACCACCCACGAGCAGGGCAATCCTGGTATAGTTACCAGCAGAGGGTTCACAGGAAAAAGAGCTTAAGATATAGGCCTAAGAAGTACCAGTCTGCCTACATCCTTCCCTTTGAGATACGTCCCTAAAGCTGACAAGAGTCTATTTTCCCTCAACTTAGGATCTCCCTATCTCTGGCTGGCGTGTTTTGGGTTCCCGCCTAAAAATCAGCTGATATTTGGAGGAATATGGCTGCTGTTTTACAAATCAAAATAATTACTTGAATGCTGGGTAGACGAAAGAGATCAATAAACGTAGCAATATATATATATATATATATATATATATATATATATATATATATATATATATATATATATATATATATATATATATATATATGTCAGGGGCATGACATTAAACTGCACCCATGGGTAGGGGGAGCTCATTAGTCTTGATTGACAGTCCTCCTGAGAGAAGGAAACTCTGAGTTAAAGCCAAATCCTTCAACGGTAAGGCAGGCGGAAGAGAGGACATTGATTTGAAATCCAACGGCTGCAATAGTGGAAGAAAGGTTGCAACTGTAAGGGGGTTGCAGTCGTCGCAATCATTTGTGCCACTGGACAACAACCATTACAGTGAAGCTCATGGGTCTCCTGTATGTGCAGCAGTGTATCCAGTTAAACAATCTCACGCACAGGCGCCTCTGTAAAGTACGACTATTGGGACTTTTCAAGTCTGCCGGCGACCAGAAGAGATGGTGGGGGCAGGATTGTGTTATCTGGAAGCTCTTAGTCTCAACTGGCACGTCAGCGGTGGATGCTTAGTTCAGTTGCTCAACTTTTGGATGAAGCAGGAGAGTTGTTCGGCAGTGGCATCCATGTCTGAGCAGCCCTTTTTAGGATCCACTCTGCTCACCCTGAATGGGGAAGGGGCTAGAAAAGGTGCCCTAAACATTGTCTGCTTCAAACCTGCCTGCCTGGAACACCACATCCAGGGGGCCACACCACTTTGCGGTCGAAGAACTATACAACTTAAATTTGGAACATGGAATGTACGAACACTACTAGATGAAAATGAAAACAGACCCGAACACAGAACTGCCTTTGTTGCAAGGGAGCTCCATAGGCTTGATTTAGATATAGTGGCACTTTCTGAGACTCGTATCGCCGGTGAGGGACAACTGTGCGAAGAAGGTGGTGGCTACACATTCTTCTGGAAGGGACAGGAACCTGGAACACCAAGACAGCATGGTGTAGGTTTTGCTGTAAAAAATTGCATGCTTTTCAGTTTAACAGAGTACCCAAGTGGCATAAATTAAAGCTTAATGACGCTCAGACTAAATCTTGAGGGAAATAAACATGCAGAGGATCAAACAAAAGAATTATTTTATGCCGCTTTAGACACAGCTCTCACAGCTATCCAGCTATCCCAAATGAAGACAAAATAATCCTTTTAGGTGACTTTAATGCCAGAGTAGGACGAGACAGTGACATCTGGAGAGGTACCATTGGAAAAGAGGGTGTTGGCAAAATTAATGCAAATGGAACACTCCTACTCTCGAAGTGTGTAGAACATGATCTGGTAGTAACTAATACTCTTTTTAGGCAGAAAAATAAACTTAAAACCACCTGGCAACATCCAAGATCTAAACATTGGCATCTCTTAGATTACATTATAGTAAGATCTCGTGATCGAAAGGATGTATTACTTACAAGATCAGTGACAGGATCCGAAGACTACTGGACTGACCACCGCCTGGTATACTCTTGTATTAGGATGAAGATATTGACTAAAAAGAGAAACGCGCATGCACTAAAGCGACTGAAGTTTAACGTTGATTCACTTAAGAACGACTCGAATAAGCTTGAACTTCAGCGGTGTCTCGCTAATAAACTAGAACAGGAATATCCACCCAATATTGTTGATCACTGGAGTAAATTTAAGGATTCCGTAATCAGCGCATGTAAAGAATCAGTTGGTCTGAAGAAATATGAACATCAAGATTGGTTTGATCTGAATGATGCAGCTATTCAAGAGCTTATTCGAAAGGCCAGAAAATATCTGTTTGAACATCTGAATGGCGCAAAGTCTGAAACAAAGAAGAAAATACACCGCACGGCAAAAGCTCAGATACAAAATGCCACAAGGGAAATGAAAAATAAGTGGTTGACAGACAAAGCAAATGAGCTCCAATCCTTCTTTGACAGAAATGACATGAGAAGCCTTTTCAGTGGAATGAAAACTATATTTGGGCCAAGTTCCCAAGGGCTAGCACCTTACGTAGTCAAGACGGCATCAACTCCTTAAAAACAATAATGAAATCCTGTGTTGTTGGAAAGAACATTTTGAAGAACTACTTAATTGAGACCCTGTGATAGACGAGGATGTACTACAACAACTCCCTCGTCTCCCACTGGGTATGACACTTGCAGTTGTACCAACTCTAGAGGAAGTGGAGTTGGCTATCTTCTCTATGAAGAACAACAAAGCTGCGGGACCCGACGACATTCCTGCTGAAATATATAAATATGGAGGACCAACCTTACATGGTCAACTTCACCAACTAATTGAAAAAATCGGGATGCATGAGGAAATTCCAAATGACCTCATAGATGGAATTATCAACACAATGTATAAGAAAAAAGGGGACTGATCAGTTTGTGGAAATTACAGAGGAATTACCCTCCTGTCAGTAGCTGGAAAGGTCTTAGCAAGAATTCTTACAACAAGACTAACACCTCTAGCTGAGAAGATCCTACCCGAGTCTCAGTGTGGTTTCAGAACTGCTCATGGTACAACTGACATGGTTTTCTCGGCGAGGCAGTTGCAAGAAAATTGTCGAGAACAACAAAAACCCCTTTACATGGGATTCATTGACCTGACTAAAGCTTTTGACAGTGTCAGTCGTGAGCTGCTCTGGGAGATGCTATCTAGATATGGATGCCCACCAAAATTCATAAAGATCCTGAGGCTACTACATGATAATATGTCAGTGACTGTAATGGCTGATGGTGGCCTTACTGAACCTTTCAAAGTTAAGTCAGGCGTAAAACAGGGTTGTGTCGCTGGTCCTACCTTGTTTTCCATATTTATAACTGTTGTTTTGCACCTCATTCAAGATGAATTGCCTCCAGGTATCTCCATCAATTACAGAACAGACGGAGGAATATTCTATCTCAACTGGCCAAAGGCAAGAACTAAAGTCAATGTTACTGCTATTGTTGAGCTTCAGTATGCAGACGACAACGCTGTCTGTGCTCAAACTGAAAATGATCTGCAAACTGTACTGAATGCATTTGCAAATGCTTACTCTCGTCTTGGACTTTCCATCAACATCAGAAAAACCCAAGTATTATATCAGCCACCCCAAACTGAAGCCATAAGAGTTGCACCTACTAGAAAAATTAATGGAGAAGCTCTAGAAACTGTAGACCGCTTCCCATACCTGGGCAGTCATCTATCTTCAAATGCCAATATAGATGATGAAGTTCAATATCGTCTATGATGTGCTAACTCAGCTTTTGGAAAACTACGCAAGAAAATTTTTGATGATCATGACTTGCGTGTTAACACCAAAATAAAGGTATATCAGGCAATAGTCCTACTTACCCTTCTTTATGGTTCCGAAACCTGGACAACTTACCGACGCTATGTTAAAGCCCTTGAGAAATTCCATCAGCGGTCCTTGCGAAACATCTTGAGAATAACTTGGGAAGACCACCGCACTAATGTAAGTGTTCTTGAAGAGGCCGACTGCCTCAGTATTGAGACCGTTATAATAAAAAGCCATTTGAGATGGGCAGGGCATGTTGTCAGAATGGCAAACAGCCGTCCTCCTAAGCAGCTCTTTTACTCAGAGCTAAGTGACGGGACTCGAAATGTTGGCAAACCAAGGAAGAGATTAAAAGACAGCTTAAAAGACAACTTAAAACTATGTAACATTAACTATAAAACATGGGAGACTGATGAAGTGGAGCGATCTGCTTGGAGAGTTAAAGTGAAAGATGGAATTAAAAATTATGAAGAGAACAGAAAGCAGCATCTGGAGAACCGTAGAGCTGCAAGACAAGCTCGTCAGGTCCATCCACAGCCTCCATTCCCACATAACAACACATGCCCCAATGGCGACAGAGTATGTGGCTCGAGAATTGGTCTTATTAGCCACATAAGAACCCATCAATAACCCCCATCAATAACCACATCCCAGAGCATTCATACTCGAATTGAGTGATAGCCATGATGATGATGATATATATATATATATATATATATATATATATATATATATATATATATATATATATATATATATAATTTGGATTTATGAAATCTTTTAGTGATCGCCTCTTATTCTTTTTCCATTCGAAGTGAAACTTTGAATATTCTCGTGTTGTTCACATTTCATTATCATATTCTTTGATGGTTGGGAATCATCATGATAAATAAGGTCTCGCTAGTTTCAACGCTAAATAACTAAGCCCCCGATGTATTTCCGAATATATTCTCACTTGTTTTTAACTGTAGTTCTTCTCGCGTAAACAGTGATATTCTTAAGGTCTGTTGCATGTATTAACAGCCTTGGCTCTTACTCCTTATCATCACATCTCCTTCGTATCCACTCCTCGCTAATCCTCCTACCTTATTTATTCTTTCTTCTTATGCAGGCGTTCTGAGTATCCGCACGTGTCTTGTACCAAGATGCTTTGTATCGCTTTCACAATAAATGTTTAGGAATTTCATGGGAATTTTCATCAAAGGCCTTGCTGCTAAACATTTAAAAATTTCATTTTTTTCATAACAAAATACTAGTTACTCATAAATTTATTTCTTATGAATATTTTCCCTTCCACAGTTACACACTCCACTGTTGCTTTTGTCTCGTTTCGTTTCATACGTCTCTCGTACTTCGTTGTGGATCTGTCCTGTTCATTAGGCACATTTTTCATTTATCTGTAATGAGTTAACAAAGAACTTGGCTCAAGTTTAGCAGAATCAGCACTCTCTCTCTCTCTCTTCTCTCTTCTCTCTCTCTCGTCTCTCTCTCTCTCTCTCTCTCTCTCTATATATATATATATATATATATATATATATATATATATATATATATATATATATATATATATATATATATTATACATCTTCAAGTATCATACTGAATTCCTATCAACTGCAGTAAGGGTAATTTTACACCTGGAATTCCATTTAGATCTCGCATATTATTAATATAAATATGTGTGTGTAGCATGTATGTATTTATATAGTTGTGTGTGTTTTAGGCAATATTCCATGTGTACATGTACATTTATTGCAATGGTTAGGAATTTAGATTAATACTTAAAGACGTGATAATGATACAGCGATACAGTAAACTAAGTGTTTCAGGTATGGCCTAGAGTATTTCGAAAGGTCAAAGCTAAAGTTAAGCAAGGACATCGAGGAAAAATGGAAAAGTGAGTTCTTTTAAATATTAATGAAGTAATAATTGTACCTTGGAGAAGATAGAGTGAAGGCCTGAATTAATATAATTAAAATTGCAGTACTAACTGTTCCTTTACAAACATTTTACCATTAAGCAGAATAATTTTTTTTCTACATTTTCGATATCCTCTCTTGTAGTACTTCACAAGGTCCCCGTTGCCAGTAATGCTCTTTTAGTTGTGGCCATTGTGTAACCAATGGACTTGGATCTTTAAATCTTACAACCCTTGAACCCAGTCAGGTATTTTGAAGGCAACGCCTTTGGCAGACTGGAACATATATTTTGATATTCCTTTTGAACTACCAAGCCACAAACCTTGTCTGTCTAGGTAGCCTTGATGCATTTAGAGATCACTATATGATCTAAATATTGTTCTTCAATAGAGAGGTGACATCGTTCGTTAAAGCACAGAAGTTTTCCATACGAACTGTAAATCGTTTTTAATTATTGTAATAATGATTTTCTTTCTCTCTTGGCTGATTTGTAGATGTGATGAATACAGGTTAAAGCCGTGAGCCGTGACTTCAATACAACTGAAAATAGCTGTTTGTCTTCATCCTTTTGCAGTCACATTCCATTCTCTCTCTCTCTCTCTCTCTCTCTCTCTCTCTCTCTCTCTCTCTCCTCCACTGAACTTATTCTTTCCATCTTTCCTTCCCTCCCTCATTTTCGTTGCCACTTCTGCTCCTTCGCCTTTCACGGTACGCGAATCGCACAGGGTTTTCGGGTAGCGTTGATAAAGATAGTCAATGGAGGGCGGTGAAGGGTAATATTCACAGAATCCATTGGAAATGTGTCCATTATACACTTGGGTGAGCAGCATTATCATTAACGTCCACTCGATATGTTCGCACCTCCGCCTATTTGATAACAGGCCGACGCCACCCAATGTTCACACCCCGCCACGACTGAATATAAATCAAGGACTTTAAACCAAGTCTTTTTAGATTAAGAGGGAGGGCGAATTTCGCATGCATGGCGGCTGGCCGGTCTGCAGGCAGGCAGACAGGGAAGAAGGGTTCTCGCTGTCCGACGTCGGAGCTTTCTCGTCGGCCGAATTTGTCCAGTTTGTTTAATAAAGCAGGTCCCGGCCTCCAGGAATGGCCCGCCGTCTTTGAAGCCTTCTCCACCCCGTGGAATTTTGGGATTTACATTGAAATCTGGTCGTTATTTGATCCATCACGTATTTTTAAATTCATTTTCTTGCGTGGGAGGTCTGCCTAAAAGTAAGTTGGTTTGTGTATATTGGTCCATCGAAGCAACTCTTTCAATGCGGTATACGAGAAATGAGTGTCGCGGAATGAATTGCATGTATCAAGAAGAGACACGAAGCCGGGATTGCAATAGATGGCGGGGAGTGAACGAGCCTCAAGTATGCATACCATTTCACACCCGCCGACTCATAAGCGGGAGTGAGAGGCAGAGTGGGCCAGGACACGCATTCCTTGTTTACTTCGGAGGTTTTTCTTGATTGGAAGTCTCTCTAGGATGTTGCGTTCAGGTGACGCCGAGAATCTCTCTCTCTCTCTCTCTCTCTCTCTCTCTCTCTCTCATTTGGTGCGTATGAAGTCGTTTCTTGGCCCCCTCCCTCCCCTCCCAAAAAACCCGAAAAGTAGAGCTGCATTATTATACAGGCGCTGAAGATGAGAATCACGATAAGACGTTAGCATTCGCAATCGCCGTGTCGATGCAGATGCTTTTCTGACGTCGATTAGATCAGCTTTAAAAAAAAAAAAAAAAAAAAAGACCTACACTCCTGGCAGGATAGGATACGTCAGAGCGATTCCTTTTACCATTTTCCCCTACTATATTTCGTGTGAGGGTTTGTCAATATATCGAGCCTTTAGTAAATGCAGACCTGGGCGCAAAGGGACTTTTTTTGTCTTATTTTTTTTAACTCTTAACTCCTATAAATCTTTGCGACGAAAATTGTGACCTTTTTAAACGTAGACTCCTGCGGGCTTATTTTTACTGTAATTCATGCAATAGCCCTGAAATTCAAACTTTCAGTTACAGTTCTTCCAAATTCCTGTTTTTAATCACGGCCCGCTTTTCCTCCAAGTCCTTCCTCCAGTCCTGTGACGTTGGTGTTCCTCTGTCGGCAACATGAAAGGGACCTGTAGCTGCCACTTCCCATATGTCTGCTCAGTGGCTTTCGTATTAAAATAACTCTCCTCCGGTGTGACTCTTGCCATTTGAAAGGATTGCTGGCTGTGTTTCTGCTGTTGCTGTTGTTGAGGGGACTTTTGTCTTTGTTTTCGATTCGTCTGGGTTGGGAGACGTTTATACATACATACAGCTCATTATCTATATATATCTATATATATATATATATATATATATATATATATATATATATATATGTGTGTGTGTGTGTGTGTGTGTGTGTGTGTGTATTATTAAGTCCAAAAGTTGATATGTGCTTTTCACATATATTATTAGGAATAATGTCAGTTGTTTCTTAATAACATATGTGAAAAATATATATATATATATATATATATTATATATATGTATATATATATATATATATATATATATATATGTGTGTGTGTGTGTGTGTGTGTGTCTGGTGTTGAATAACTTGATCACGAGTGATATAAAACGTGATGCTATGTATAAATAAAGGTTTTTTTGCCACGAAGGAAAAAAATGAAAAAGCGAGATAGCGAGTACTTTCGGTCCTATTCGGACCCTTTACTGAGGTCCGAATAGGACCGAAAGTACTCGGCTATCTCGCTTTTTATTTTTTTTTTCGTGGCAAAAAAAAACCTTTATTTATATAATCTTATAATATATATATATATATTAATATTATATATATATTATTATATATATATAGTAATGTGTATTATATATTATTTATATATATGGATATCTATATTGTTATATATATGATTGTGAATATATTATATAATAGGTATATATATATAGGTAATATATATATATATTATATTATAATTATATAGGCCCTTAAGATTTTTGCATAATCAGTTAAAATTTTGTGCCCTAATACCCTAATGTCTGGTGCTAAGAATATTAAATTTCTTATGACGTGCATGCATCTACTGATTGTTTTCCTTAACAGGTCAACAGAACATATAAAATTCTAGACAAAAGATCATCGGTTATCGGAGAAAGTAGTGTTTTCAACATACAGCATTACTGATTGATGTCTCGCAGACGTGTACATTTTCATGAGAATGCCTGTTACAGTACAGTGGATTAATTATTACTGGAATGCATTAACATCTTTCTTAAAGGTCCGTATTCAATTTAACTCTACTTCCCGTTGGTTAGTCATGAAAAACTGTCTTTTTTATGCGTTGTAACAATGATTTTCTTTCTTGGCTGATTTGAAGATGTGATGAATACAGGTTAAAGCCGTGAGCCGTGACTTCAATATAACTCACAATAGCTCTTTGTCTTTATCACTTTGCAGTCTCTCTCTCTCCTCTCTCTCTCTCTCTCTCTCTCTCTCTCTCTCTCTCTCATATCCGTATTATCAAAAATGACGGTTGTCTAAGAGACCATAGCAACGACGAGTGCCGACCTACAGTCAGAAGTTACAATAGAACAGAGGGTCGAGACAGTACGTCCTCACCCCATGGGCATTACGTACTTTCCCGAGGATCAAACCAAGGCACCAACATTCTGCATACTTAGATAGGGGCCAGTGGTGAAAGAAGCTTGCCTGGCGGTTGGACGACGATAAATCTAAATGCAGACAACATTACGCTTTGATTCTCGTTGTTACACCGAAAAATTAACGTAGATACTCATTTCGTTGTATTTAGTAGGAGTCTTTATACATATTTTTTAATTTTTTCTTAGTTTCTCGTTTGATGAGTCGGTTACGTGCTCGACTGCGATCTCAGGGTACGGGTTCGATTCTCCGCTCTGCCAGCGCTAAATCAGAGGAATTTACTTCCGGTGATAGAAACTCATCCCTGGATGTGCTTCGGATCCCACAATAAACTGTAGGTCCCCTGGCTAGGTAACCAGTTGGTTCCATAGAAGTTCACTCTCGACGTGGTTCAGAAGTCACGTAAAGCCGTTGGTCCCGTTGCTGAATAACCACCGGTTCCATGCAACGTTAATATAAACACAAACAAAGCAGTTGGTTCCTAGCCAAGTAAAAATATCTAATCCTTCGGTCCAGCCCCAGGAGAACTGTTATTCAGCTCAGTGGTCTGGTTAAACTAAAATATACTTAACTTTTACTTTTTAATAAGTCTGCCAGATATTGGCGCTTTGTATTTCTCGGTCGTCCAAAGGTACAAACACGCAAATAGGAAAAGAACTAAGAAACATTCACTAAACACAAGTTAGTTACTTAGGGTGTAATGCACTACTTGGCGTTCCCAATTCTTATTATAATAATAGTATTGATGAATCATGGTTGATCTGTAATGCTACGAGCAGAATCATAATGTGTTAATAACCGAAAGGTGAAAATTGGTGCAAGGTGAAGTTGAAGAACTCGGACAGCCAAGTTAGAAGAAACCTTAGTAATCAGATGAAAAGGAGAACACAAAATGTAATACAGTGTGCCACGCAAATACACACTTAAGGTAGTATCCCGCCACGCGGGGAAGCTTTTAAAAGTGAATCGTAATTTCCATCACATGAAGATGATGTTCGAGTGCGCTTAACTCGTCATGAAGCTACAATCTAGATAAAGGAAAAAACAAAAAAAAACTTAAAAAAAAAAAAAAAAACTAGCGCATGTGATATCACCATTGCATGGCGGTACCCCGTCAGTAAACTTAATGAAAGAAAAAAAATTACAATAAGTTGGAACTTGCGGTATGTACATGACATGAAACGCTCTAATTTGGCTCGTAAATGTCACATGACTATCACAGGCGCTGAATAACAGCCGTATCTAATCGTGCTTTGTCCACATAAACATTTTTGGGGATAGAATTGATCTATTTAATATTAGAGAGAGAGAGAGAGAGAGAGAGAGAGAGAGAGAGATTCAGTTTTAAGCCGTTTTCATAGTTTAATAGTTAGAATTGTTTATTCTTGTGATTTTTTATTTAGTCATTTTAAGCTCAAGTATTCTGTAGAAAGAGCGATTGGCATTAAAAGACTGCCGAATGTAGTTTCTCATTTTACTTTAAAATATTTCTGATAAGCTTTATCATCTTACATTCTTAATTTGCAGTTACAAGCGGAACCAATTTTATTTTTTCATTCCCTTGGCGAAACCTCAATTATCAAGCCTCGTAGTTGCAAAATTGCTCATTTAAACAGTGAATGACACTCTTGTAACCACGCCACACAGTTGTGAAGTGGCCCATCTTTTTCCTTTTATCAGGAGCGATTACACAGAAATGAAGAATGACAGAAACGACCGAGTAAATAACTGGAGGATCCCTGGCGAGTTACGGTTTTCGGTTTTTGGAGAAAGTGTTTTTCGTGATTATGGCGTCCGTCTAAGGGGCAGACACTCCTCGTTATCTCTTTGCTGTAATTGCCCACGTAATTATTGTCACTTTGTAATTATGCACTCCTGTTATACACGCACTTTATTACATGAAATTAGATTTGCCTTTTGAGAGAAAATAGACTCATAAAGAATCCCCAACCGCTACTGAAAATTTTGCTCTGTCGAGGAGGATGGACGAATAGAAAAAAAGATCGACCTCATTCATGAAATAGAACGGGTATTCAGGGAGTGGATGAATGGTTACGGTGCAGTATTTGGAAGAAGGAGATCTCTTGTTTAACAGTTAATAAAACATTGCATTTTGGACATAAAAAAATCATGTGTTACTCGGAACAACAGTGTCTGTCAGTTAGAATGAGTTTGGCAATTAAAAATTTTGGGGATACTCTAATGTTTTCCACGTAACTATTTTCAAGATTAAGCTATCCAATATATAGCTTAATAGATGGAAAAACTTACCGTTTCGAGTGCAATTTATGTTAATTTTTTCGAAAAAGTTTTAGGGAAAAGGAGAAATACTCGTAGTTTAGAGCTGTCGGCCAGAGAAGAGTTGATTATACTTCGAGTTTTCCAGTTACAGTTTTCAGTTTGTTAATCCCAGAATGATTGATTTAATTAGACATATTTTTCGTTTACATTTAGATAATAAAAATATTATAATATTTCCAAGTAGTGAACGTATAATTCCGATTTTTATATATCTGCATATTGTTCAGCGCATAGGCCTGCGATAAATTCTAAATATTCCGCGCGAACTATCACTGTATTCGACAGAGCCTGAATTCAACAGGATTATGTTATGCATAGCGAAGTCGACATCAACTTACCTCTCTCTGTTGATATCTTAGTGGATAAGTCTACTGCCACCGCTGTATCCAACCTAAGAAACAAGCTCGAGTCCTGACCGGGGGAGATGCACCTATCATATATAATTTGGCACCTGTCATACATAATTTGGTGTAAGTTATTGCAGGGTATATTGTTTATTTTGCTATTTTTTTTCCCCTGCTGTTCAGTTTATTCCAACTAGTTTTACCTTTCTTGCTTTTAGTCACTTTTTAGCCATGTACCTTGTAGGTTTGTTTTAAAGTATTGTAAGAAATTAGTTTTTTGTAATATTCATAATTTTATATAGTGACGTTCCTTTATATCAAACAAAATTATACGTGTCATTTTGCAGCTTTGAAAATGCAATAGATTATTGCGAAACGCCGACGGCCACAATAAATGGAATTAATTGTTCTTGTGCCTTTCCATCTGCCTTCATTATCGCGATATATATATATATATATAATATATATATATATATATATATATATATGTGTGTGTGTGTGAGTGTGTGTGTGTATGTATGTATTGTTTACGTGTCAGTGAGTTTTACTATTATCGTTGGAGGCGATGATTTTGATGGTGATATGTCACTACATGGAATGTGTTTACGCAGATTGTGTTGTGCAAGTCGGTCTAAAAGTACGGTGTGATAGCTGACAAGGTGCACAATAAACACGGAAATTTGTTCATTGGAATGTATACGGGAAAAAGACGTAGGATTGGAGATATGGTCTGAAATGGCGCAACTAAGTATTACACTGGAGGTATCAGGCGAAAGCAAGAGTTACAGGATGTAAAACGAAAAAGACTTCTAGTAATTTAATGATAAGGACGGGAGTTAATGGACGACGTTAGGAAGGAGATAATGGCAATTTCTTCAGCGAGTACCAGCAGCAACAGCAGCAGAGGGTGTGGGGTGCATGGTGGGGGGGGGGGGAGGGGGTCGCAAGGGCGCCCAACCGAGCCCGTTAAGCTTGCCCGGGGACAGCTAGGTTAACCCAGAGCGCCGAGTCCAGGCATATCTCGCTGGGTTAATCACACTTTATTACCCAAGACCCTCGGCAAATTACTGAAATATCTACAAGCTGTCAGGCACTCGGGGCAACAAGGGCGCGGCCAAGGGCTCCTGCCGTGACGGGATAAGGCCTTGTAGCTTTCCCGACGAAGCATATTCGCTGCTTGTCATTGTAGTGGAGTTCCCGAATTTATTGTGATGATTGTTAGTAATTTGAAAGCGGGCCCGTTTGACAACGCCGTGTCGTATATCGTGGTTGCTACGTTCCAGTGTTTCTGAGCTGTTTGCATTTTTTTAAGGTTTATATTATAGAGGATGAAATGTTTAATTTTTTAAATGGGGGGTGGGGGGGGGGGAGGGAAAGGGGGGGGGGGAAGGGAATTGGGAATTGGATAAACGTACCCGCTAAAATTTGTCACGAACTTGGACCGGAGATATAAAGGGTATTCTATTCATTTCATATTGTTCATTCACACACGCACACACACACACACACACAACACACACATATATATATATATATATATTATATCTATATATATATATATATATATATATATACACGTGTGTATGTATCGTATGTGACAGTAAAATACTTTATGGACTGTCCTATCAAAAATCGTTGCTTTTTTTTAGTTTGCTCTTAAGCTTAACTCAAGGGAAAAATTCGTCAGTATTTAACTTTTGCCGCCAATTCAAGAAATTTCTTTCCCTGAGACGAATTACCTTATGTAAGGGGGAAAATTATGGTTTGTAGCATCTTTGTCCTCGAGGGAAGTTAGTAGTCCAAATTATTGTGACGCAGCCTTGTGTTCCACTGAGAAGATACTTTTACTGTACCTCCTTCATATTCTCTTTCTTCTTTCTTACATTCCATCCTCTCCTAACACTTGATTCATAGTGCAACTGCGAGGTTTTCCTCCCGTTACACCTTTCAGACCTTTGACTCTCAATTTCCGTTTCAGCACTGAAAGACCTCATAGGTTTCAGTGCTTGGCCTTTGGCCTAAATACTATATTCAATTCAATCCATTGAGAAGAGAGGGGAAGGTGGTTCTCGTCCCGAAATAAGTTCCTAATTACCTATTTATTGTAATAGTTTATTCTTTCAAAATTTATATGCCATTATGTAGTGGCAACGGCGTCCCCAAACAGATGTCATTCAGTAGTTCCAGTGGTCAAAGAGAATTGGAGAAAAGATAAAAAAGTCATTCAGTAGCTCCAATGGTCAAAGAGAATTGGGGAGATAGAAGATAAAAAGGTCATTCAGTAGTTCCAGTGGTCAAAGAAAATTGGGGAGACGATAAAAATGACCGGGGAAACTGATGGACGGCAGCGACTGTCTTTTCATCAGCCAGTCCGCTTCGTCTTCTCCTTCTCCACAATAACAGCCAGAGATATGATTGTGCCATGTGGATGGTTACGGCAGTTTTATAAGAAGGTTTCAAAATGTGGGCTCACCTGCCTTCAGGATGGTCTTGATTGGTGGTTGGTGTTTAAGTCTAAATGACTAGGGGCAATGATTACGAAGTAGATTTAGACTATCTGATTGCAATTATCCTAATTAGAATGAAAAACGTTTAGTATTTGGTGGATGCTTGAGTATTTTTTTTTTTCTTCATTTATATAAGTTTTCGACTAAACACCATTATTTTTACTCGAATGGCTTTCGTTCGAATCTTTCTGAAACATGAGTTGGTCAACGTTTGTGAAACTAAAACTCGAAGAAATCCCAAGAGGAAGTGTTCTCAAGGTTGTCCTTCAGGTATTCATTAGATACGTAAAGAAACATTTGTGCGGTGGTTTGCATGTGCCTATTTTAGGTCCTAATTTAACATAGAGCAACCATTATTCAGAGTTCCTTCTTCTAGTGATAGCTCCTTCGTATTGCATCTATTGCTCTTCCATTTTTCTTTTTACAGTGGTCGATGCTTTCCTCCTAACTACATCAATTTTCCCGTTTTCCTGCATGCCATAGTTGCTGGTTATTTTTTCTTTTCTGCAGTGGACGCTGCTTTTCCGTACGACATCAATCGTCTCCCTTTCCTTCTCACGTTACTTTTCTCTTCAGAAACATTATTGAAGTCTTCCTTTATACAAATTGCTGTTTCTTTCTTACTTTATCTGTTATTTCTTCCAAACTGGATAATTTGTGTTATCTTACAGTTGTCTAACTTTTTTGCTCACCGCAAAATTTGTTCTCTTTACCTGTTATTCTTTATTGAGTCATGTTTTTGTTTTCTTCTCTACAATAACCACGAACTTTTTTTATTCCTGTAGGTCTTCTCTTCCCTAACTGCATCGTTCGTCATAATTCTTGACAGCAACAGTTCTTAAGAGCTCCTAACTAGCCTCTTTTGTCGTGGCGGCATACATCAGACTATCTTATGCATATTTTTTAAATTTTTTGTAACTATCTCGTAAGTTAAAAGTAATTTTTCCTATTTCTGTTTATTTTGTGCGATTTATTTTTTCTTTTATTTTTCATTTTTTCTTTTTACAAGATAACTCTCTCTCTCTCTCTCTCTCTCTCTCTCTCTCTCTCTCTCTCTCTCTCTTCTCTCTCTCTCTCTCTCTCTATGAACTTTTTTACATTAAATGAAGAAAATATTTTCTCTTAATGTTAATTGCTTCTTTTATAACCTGGAAAAGGTATTAGAGTCTTACCCAAAATTGAATTAATAATGGAGTGGTTTTTCAAGATCACCCGAAAGATTAGTTTTAACTGCTGCTTGCATCTTTAGCCGAATACCAGTATGAAACAATAAGATAAGTACAGAATGTATTGCTATATGTTTTTTTATACGCCATGCATGATTAACTTGAAGCTTATGTTAATGGCAAAATAAATAAATAAATGGCATCTTTAGCCGAATACCAGTATGAAACAATAAGATAAGTACAGAATGTATTACTATATGTTTTTTTATACGCCATGCATGATTAACTTGTAGCTTATGTTTATGGCAAAATAAATAAATAAATAAATAAATAATGACAAAATTTATAAGTCCACGACTGGTTAACCTTCTGTGACATTTATTTTTTTAAATTAAATTAAAAAATCCTATAAAATAGAACGGAAATAGTAATAAATATGTGAATGTTATTTTTATTTTAGCCCGAAAATAAAACATGCTTAAAGCTACAAAAAAAATTATTTCAAATAAAAAATAAGAACATTTTGAAAAATGCTTCAAAACAGCCTTCGTTGGTATAACGAAGATGGGAAAGAAGGAGTCGGAGGAAAGTATCGAAGGCTGGAAGGAAAGAAGAGACGAGACGGATGAAGGCGCTGGAGCAGTAGGTGGAATCAGGAGGTCAGCAGCGGGTGTCCAGCGGCAGGTCAGGTGATCAAGGAGGTGGTGGGGGTGGGGGGGATCCGTCTAATTACCGATAATGGCACCTGCGCTAATTGGATGCACCAGAACCACTTCCAGGGGCCGGCTGTATTAACGAGGAGGGCTAATGTGTGGCTACACCTCTCTCTCTCTCTCTCTCTCTCTCTCTCTCTCTCTCTCTCTCTCTCTCTCTCTCTCTCTCCTGCTGCTGCTGTTGTTTTGTGTTGTTTTTATTTAAGCTGGCCTCATGCCAGCACGGGCTTTTGCTCTTAGAATTCAGTACTATAATCGCAGTAGTTTTGCGTGACCAGCGCAATCTTTGATAAGTAAACCGTAGCCCACAGTTTGTCTTGTAAAAAATGGAGTACTTAGGATTCTTTCGGTATCTTAACAGAAAAAAATTAAATGTATTGATATCCATTGTCATATATGAGATAAAAAGAAAGTTTTTTAGTCATAGAAGTTCTTGACAAGTTTTGCCATCAGAGAAGCTCATCTCAAAGACAGACAGACATATAAAGGACCGTTGATGATAGACAGAAACGTACCTGTGGTGATGTACTGTTGCATGTTTGCTTTAAACAAACTAGTGTCTTTGTATCATCGTTGGATCTTTAAACCTCTAGGTCTCCATGTTCTGTTGTTTGAACTGTCATACTGAGAGTTTATACGCACAGGGAACATGGAAAGTACATTTATATATATATATATATATATATATATATATATATATAATATATATATATATATATATATTCAATTCAAGCTACAAATTCCTTTAATATCTAAATTCACTTTACCTCCAAATGATATATTTTCATATATGTACCGAAGGGGAATTTTTTTTAGTTGATAATAATTTCTCCCCCCATGGCTGATTGGATAGCGTCACTGACTGTCCTGATTTCGTCCCCGTCCACTTGGACGGTGGTTCGATCCCATGGGGGGACGAAATTATTATCAACTAAAAAAAAAAAAAAAATTCCCCTTCGGTACATATGAAAATATATCATTTGGGAGGTAAAGTGAATTTAGATATTAAAGGACATTTGTAGCTTGAATTGATATATAAATGGATCACGGTTCGATGTGATAATTATTCTATATATATATATATATATATATATATATATATATATATATATATATACGTATATATATATAGTATATATATATATATATATATATATATATATATATATATTATATATCTCTGTGTGTGTGTGTGTGCGATTGAATATTTTATGAAGGAAAAATAGCAAAAAAATTAAACTTATAATACAAGTATTCTACTAACAGTCAAGTTTGATTTCACATGTTACAAGTGCTCAATATGGCCACCCCTTGCAGCACGAACAACATCAATACGATATGAGAATTCTTCCTAAACACGTTGAAGCACAATCATGATCAATTGAATTGATCGCTGTTGTTATTCGATGTTTTAAGTTTTCCAGGTCAGTTGGCAATGGCGGAACAAAGACTTTATCTTTTACAAACCCCCAGAGAAAAAAAATCACTAGCTGTGAGGTCAGGAGGTATAGGAGGCCAAGCACAAAGAGCACTCACTGTCTTGGGCCCCTATCCGACCAATCCATCGCTGAGGCAGTTTTCATTTAACAATTATAGAAAACTGGGAAATCTGATCTTTCAAACACCCACTCCCTCATTGATCATGAAATAGGGTCATTCTTTTTTGAATCACCCTACTGTATATATGTGTGTGTATAAGTATATATATATATATATATATATATATATATATATATATATATATATATATATATATATATGTGTGTGTGTGTGTGTGTGTGTGTGTGTGTGTGTGTGTGTGTGTCATCTTTAAAATAAACAGGAAAGGAATGAGAACAAGGCAGTAAGGTCTACTTGATACGATTTAGGTGCTGAATACTGGGTTCGTGTTTCATTAGGGTTTTGACCGCACCACTTAGCAATCATCATTAGTAAGATAAATAGGTTTTTTTTCGTTCCTAATCATATTCCATCTTGTTATTGGGTTTTACGAGGTCCACTACACATGAATTACTTGGGGTAAGGATAATGTGAATATTAATCTAAGTGGTCGAGATAAGTCAAGCCAGTGCCCCCTGCAAAGAAGCAAAGGTAATGCCTTAAGGTTATCGTGGCACTGATTAATTGACATTGTGGTGCCTGACTCAAAATGGCACTGACTTATTTACGTCTATATTTCAAAGGAGTCACGCAGCCAGTTTCATTCATCCAGAAGCAGTTTATTTTGTTTGCCAGAAACATATTAACTTCTTTCATTCGGAAAGCAATATTTCAAATTTAACTGAGCTCTGAACGAAATGCAGAAAATACACGTTGCTTTCTTTGCCCAGATTACATTTATCATATGTATAATTTAGCTGACTTTTCCCTAAAAGACCCAGAGCTGCTTCACCAGGTTTCAGCAAAGCAACGCATGATACATTGACCAATCACACAACCATTTTTTTTCGGAGTTAATGTTTCTGTTCCAAATGGCATTTCGTGTTTTCTTTATACTGATCAATGTATACTTTCTTCTTTTTCGTTCAATGCGGATCTTCCCTTGTGAATGTCCTTTGTTTTATTTTTTTTTTATACTGTCCGTATCATACTGAGCAATTATATGGTAGTGTGTAAAATTTTATTGCTGTCATTTGATGTTATGTGGAGATGTCCGCCTAAATTCTTGTGTCCAAGGGAATAGATTTGATAATGACATAACAAACATTTCATGTTGAAATGTTCTAAAAGTCCTCCATACCCTTAAAGCGATTTCGTATGTTGCAGAATTAAATCAAGCAGTTTAATGTAAACAGGTACACTACACTATCAGAAACCATCCTCCTCCTCTTCCCCTACCTACAAGTTCTCAATTGACATTATTTCGAAAAGGCCCAGTATCCAGGGGTCATTGACTGGCATTTGATGAAAACAATAAATTTTATGTAGGAAAGGCATCAAACACACTAGTTTCCTTTTTGAAATTTTGTCTCCATGACAGAAACAACATAATGGTTTAATTTTCGCAACGCAATTTTCTTATCCACCCCAAGCTCAAATAAATCAAGAAAGGGAAAGGAAAATAGATGAGATTCTAATTCCGTGCCTAGCAGATAAGGTTTTCATGGACGGCTGAAGTGGATGCCACGTGACTTTTTTTTTATTTCTTTTTGCTTTAAAACAGATCTCCTTAACAGTTACGCAATCCTTTATTTAATTAACCATAAGGACTCTACCCAGTTACACTGACTGGAAAAAACGTAACGAATACCTTCTAATGTACTAATGTTAAACACATGATGTTTATTTTTATGTATGGTGTATATCAAAGTATTTAGACTAGAAGTGGAGCATTTAAAAGCATTCATATTGTTTGTTATGTTAGAAATAAAATTTAACAAGTTAATTTTTTCAAAGAATCTCGTGAAAGTTATTTCATACCGGAAAAGTATATTTTATCTTCAAGAGATGTACATTTTACACTTCTCTTCGCATTTTATACTCATTCAGGTTTATTTTCAAAAGATATAGTCATGGTAGAATCTCTCACATAATTGTTGTTATATAGTTCATCTTCATATTCAGCAAACTATTTTGCATGATGAATTATTCTCAAACTTTGTTTATCCTGTTTAATATCTATAAAGGAAGAAACGAGGAGTTCAAAATATAAAATAATTTGGTATCTCGGGCAGTTTTCTCACTACGGAACACTAAAATGAAGTTGACTCCCAGGGTGTAAATCCAGATGATAATATGTAATCAGGTCCATAGAAGTAAGGGTTCAGTTTGGGAATATTTGTATTTGTATGCTGTATTTTCTGGTGTTGCTTTTTAGTACGGAAAAGGACGAATCTAGATAGGATGGAAATATCCTAGGTTA
Organism: Macrobrachium nipponense; assembly: GCF_015104395.2. NCBI lineage: Eukaryota > Metazoa > Arthropoda > Malacostraca > Decapoda > Palaemonidae > Macrobrachium > Macrobrachium nipponense. The sequence continues at coordinate 46,510,266 of NC_061109.1, forward strand.
ATTCCGTTTCAGATATCTCGTTTCTTTCTGTGTGTGGAATATGCTTTGAAAATCACGAACTTGCTTTCTGACAAAGGAGGAGCCAGCCGAAGTAAATCTAAAGAATATTTTGGTGTTACCGGAACTGCGTAGCATCACGTTAGAAAATATGGGCAACGAAATGCTTCTTACACCTTAGTACTCCTCTGTTCTATACATTAAATAGAATCTATGCAGTCTTGATAGCCTTTTTAAACTTAACTCTCTACTCTGCTTTATGTTGAGTATTCATGCACGTGTTGAACAGTTCTAAGTTTCAATAGTCACTTAGCAGTCCGAAAGAAGAGCTACAAGGAGTTACAATGATTAGGATGTCTCACAGACTTGTTAGTCCATCCGAGGAGACATCGTGTCTTATCTTATATCTAGGAGCAGGTTTTGCTGTTCTTTCACAGTGGCCTCATCATTTTGTCTTGCTTTCATTTAAACTCTTCCACACTGTTGCTGTTTACAATATCTGGTGGCAGGTTATTCCATGTTTCACATATCTTGTATGTGAAGAAAGTCATTTATTTTGCTTTACGATATTTTTGTCTTATTTCAGTAAAGATACGTGGTCTTTCGACAGCGAGAGAGCCATTCTTTAGTCCTAAAAGTGACAAGTTTCAACTCTTGAAAACATGATCACATCAGTCGTCATAGGTGTAAAACTTCATGTGTTTTGAACACCGGAGAGGACTGTTATGTAAAGTGTAACATCCGAATCGAAGCAGCTGCAGAAGGAAGAGCTTTCCTGTCGGCTGACTGGAGAATATCCGTAGCGTCTGATCATGACGTTCTTTTTCAATTACCCAAGAATTATGGGCATGGCTAACCGCCCGCCCTTTAGCACCTGGACCAATCCCATGTGGGTCGAACGAAAGCGTCTGGGAAGTGCAGCTTTACTCTAACGTGTTTTCTTAAAGTTTCGTCCAGTGCCAGAATGTTCCGCAGAGCTGACGTCGGGATGAGTTACGCGTTCACACCGTAATAGACGGCGAGCAATGATTGGTGAATGTCATTGAGCCAAACTGATAGCTAGACCGCTTTAATTGTGTTTCCTAACCATTAGAGGGCAATTTGGCCCCAGCTCTTTTCTGTAAATAAATATTTGATATATGTCCCGTATCCAGGTATTGTTATCGGGAATAGTCAATGAGGTGTCACGAACGTTAAAACTCCCTAACCAAAAGTCGAATCGTGTGGGGTCCCTCGTCTTCGTTTTCCTAATAAATTTCGATCGTCGGCGTCGGAAACGAAACGTGAAAGATGTCCACTTTCTCTCAAAAGTCACGTTCATTTCAATCTGCGTGTCTTTACATCGGCCCATCATTAGCAGTTGATAAACGCTGGAACGGGTGATGTGATGTACCTTACGAGCGCACCTTACGGCATGACTCAGAATCGTGGAACGAAGTGGTACCATAACAGCGAACCCGGAGTCATTACTCAAAGTCGCATTCATTCGAACACCTTGCAAAACGAACCACGAGGATTCGGACGTATTCAATTTAGTCTTTTCACGGAGGAAGTGGAAATGGGAGATCTGGATGGGAAGACTTCAGTAATGTAAATAGATTTGAGTCGCTTTGACAAATAACGAAGCAGCTGAACTTAGCGGCGTTTCGCCTTGCCTTAAATGGCTGTCTTTAATATACATGACGCTTTCCTTCTTATACCTCGAGGATTGTGGTTCGTCTCTCAAGCATAATTGGAGCTCATTCATCAGCCATGAGAAGTGACATATTCCTTCGTAGCTTAATTTTCATCATTATTGCCAACGAGATTTTTAAGTTAAAAATATTAAACTGTCATTATGGAGGGAAATCAAGTTTTAAAAAAAAATTTACACAGTACAGTTGAGGCAACAAAAGCTCTTGCTTTCAAGTCTAATAAAATAAAGGTACATTAAGACAATCAGGTATTATTATGGTGTCATTTTCTTCCCTGTTGCATTAATGTCTGTTATAATACACTGAACTTTGATACTTTTAGTATCATGAGCCATCATGTCCCCATTGGTAAGAAAAAA
>NC_061109.1:46517315-46549815 GCF_015104395.2 Macrobrachium nipponense
TCGACCAATGAGAGCTCGTTATCTAGAATTTATGGGGTGCGCTGATTGGCTGGTCGGTCGTAAATTTAGGTGGACGAATTGTGGTTATTAATTTGGCACCTTCCCTAATCGACCTGGGCAGCCGACAATGAGGGTAGTAATTGATTGTTGTGCTACATATCCTCTGCGGACGCTGCTACCACCTACCGCCGTTGCTGCTTTCTCGCCTCAAAACTAGAGGAAATAAAATAGCTGTTTTATTCTTTTAGCTTTTAAGAAGAAGCATGAGGTTACACGTTTTGTACCAAGTTTATACATAATAGATTATCAGATAATCCACTCCTCGACCAAATTCAGAGGCGTGAAATACTTCAAGTGTGAAGTATGGGTTTGTGTTGCCTCCTTCCGCGCAAAGAAAAGGGCGTAAACGCCTGGAACAAGCGGAAACTGGGTGGTTGTCCTGTGTAGATAACTCGAACCGCCCACGTGGATGGCCTCCTTACCTGTTCCCTTTCTCATTACCTGCGCAATTTGTTCTGTGGTGTTCCAAGATTTTATTTTCATGAAGGCAGTATTTTGGTTATGTTTGCATCATGTTGTATGTTCATGTATTCTCACATTACGTCATCTGCTCCCTGACATTTTGTACGCATATAACTCTACCTGCCTGTCATCCCCAGACATCAAATGTAACTTACTCCTCCGCCCACCCGCCACGTTTCTCACACTCGCCCCTGACCGCCCACCTCTCTCCTGATCTCAGGCCGTTCTTGGGCTGTTCTTATCACCTTTCGCGATATCCATGCCCTCTTCCCGCCTGCCCAGCGGGCCAGGCTGCCCATAAACGTCTCAAGATTGCTTTCTGTCGGTGATGTTGGTAGGACCTTCACTCTAATGCGTTTAGCAAATTGGGGCTGACGACTAATTTTAAAACCGAGTAATTGAAACTCTCTCTCTCTCTCTCTCTCTCTCTCTCTCTCTCTCTCTCTCTCTCTCTCTCTCATAGGAAATGGAGCATGGCTAACGGTATTGCATTAAATTGTTTAATAAGTGTTTTCTGGTTTACTAAATAACTGCATATAATCTATAATATTTATCAACGTCATTGTAATTAAATTTCAAAATAAGTTTTATCGTGGGGGGATTACTTAAATTTTCCTCTCTTACCTTTTTGTTATATAACACGAATTGTGTATGATAAAAGTGTAATATAATTCTCAGTTATTCTTTCGAAGGTTGATAGGGTGGTCAACATGACGCTCTTACGTATAGTATGTCTGGTGTGAACAAGAATGGGAAAATTATAATCTGAACCTTTTGATATGGAGGTAGAAACTTGTGCGTAGTAAAGTAAAATGGGAAACTTTGATACCAACGTTCCAGAAAAATTATCTCTCTCTCTCTCTCTCTCTCTCTCTCTCTCTCTCTCTCTCTCTCTCTCTCTCTCTCTCTCTCGTTATCTAAATTATCTACGTTATCAATCAGGTAGCGGACACGAAATTAATAGCAGTATCAGAACTTCAGAAGATGACGGAAGAGTGCCATCAGCCTGACAGAATAATAACAGTATCGTATGCGCCGTAAATCATCCTTTATCAATACTTTGAAACGGACGCTCTCCTTATTTGCCGCTTCCTTTGCCTCCGTCGTGCATCGGTCTTGCTATTGGCCCTCCGGAGGCGGCGCCAAATATTTGGAGCAATGGTGGATTCCATTTTGCTGACAGTTGATTTGTCATGCTTAGGCGTTTACATTTGTGGTTTTTCTGGTCTCATTGTGACTCTTGGAGCTCACTACAGACCCCTCCCCGTCGGTGGATAGTGCCGTCAGTGCTCCTCACGGGATGCGCTGTAGGCATGACTAAAGGTTCTCTGCAGCGTCCCCTCGGCCGCTCGCTGCAACTCCAGTCATTCCTTTTACTGTGCCTCCATTCGTATTAACTTTCCTTCATCTTGCTATCCACTCCTAACAATTATTTCATGGTGCAATTGCGAGGTTTGCCTCATGTTACACCTGCCAAACCTACCTACTCATAATTTCCTTTCCAGCACTGAATGACATCATAGGTCCCAGTGCTTGGCCTATGGCCTAAACTCTATATTCCATTCCATTCCACTGCAGACTCCTTAAAAGTTCAGTTTTTATCGATTTTAACTTTTTTTTTTTCAGGTAAAGGCGTTGACCCTATGGTCGGCCCATCTTTTTAATCCGGGCTTGTGGCCGGCCTGAGTGTAGTACAAGCTTCCATGGCTGTTGTCACTGTTTTAGATCGTGCTTCTAACACTTACCTCTCATGGTTTACTGTTCTGGGTAATGATGTATGTGCACATTTTAGATAGCAATGAGTCTTTTTTAATTATTCATTTTGAAACTTGCTTTTTTAATATTTCTACACGAACATTGTCGTTCACATCCCACTTTTTTTTTCTGTAGCCCCTTTTATCTGTATCTTATTTGTTCTAGTTCCAACTTTGATCACTATATCTGTTTTATCTTTTCTTGATATTAAAACAATGTTTAGTAAAAAATCAGCAGTCGTATCGAATAGGTATTATTATTATTATTATTATTATTATATTATTATTATTATTTTATTATTATTTATTATATTATTAAAAATCCACAATCATGTAAATAAAATCATATCAATTACAAAATATAAAACAAAAGACTGTCGAACACTGAACGGTGGTTATCTTCAGTGTGCGTTGAGGGGCTCTAAATGTAAACAGTGTTCGAAAGCATTTTTAGCCTTTATAATGATACAATTTATTCTTATAATTTTTAGATTTTCATTATGAAACAGTTTTTCAAGACGTTGTGAATTTCTTAGCATTATTATTATTATTATTATTTTTTTTTTTTTTTTTTGCTCATCACAGTCCTCCAATTCGACTGGGTGGTATTTATAGTGTGGGGTTCCGGGTTGCATCCTGCCTCCTTAGGAGTCCATCACTTTTCTTACTATGTGTGCCGTTTCTAGGATCACACTCTTCTACATGAGTCCTGGAGCTACTTCAGCCTCTAGTTTTTCTAGATTCCTTTTCAGGGATCTTGGGATCGTGCCTAGTGCTCCTATGATTATGGTACGATTTCCACTGGCATATCCCATTTTATCTTTTCTTATACTATTTTCAGATCTTGATACTTATCCATTTTTTCCCTCTCTTTCTCTTCAACTCTGGTGTCCCATGGTATTGCGACATCAATGAGTGAACTTTCTTCTTGACTTTGTCAATCAACGTCACGTCTGGGTTCTGTTTGCACGTAATCACCTGACCTATCTTGATACATAGTTCCCAGAGGTTTTGCTGATCGTCTTTCTTCTATCAAAACACTCCTTCAGTTGGTGCTGTGTACATATTATTAATTATTTTATTATATAATTATTTAATTATTATATTATTATAAAAATCCACATCTGTAATAATCATATTCAATTCAGAATATAACAAAGACTTTTCCGAACACCTGAACGGTGGTTATCTTCAGTGTTTTGCGTTGAGGGGCTCTAAATGTAAACAGTGTTCGAAAGCATTTTTATTAGCCCTTTAAATGAATGACTACATTTTATTCTTATAATTTTTAGATTTTCATTATGAAACAGTTTTTCAAGACGTTGTGAATTTCTTAGCATTATTATTATTATTATTATTATTATTATTATTATTATTATTATTATTATTATTATTATTATTATTATTATTATTATATCTTAGTTACGTCTAATAAATTTTAAAAACGACTAAATTGCTTCCTCAGCAAACCTAAATTATATTTTATGTCATTTAGTGTAAATGCAAGTTTATTTCTAAAAACGGTTTTGATGCCACTTTTTCAAAGTGGTTTGTTGCTTCCACTTGTTTACTTGCGCTTAGACTTCCTTATTTCTGATTTGGGTTATCTACAGTGTCAATAGCTTTGCCAGATGAATAAAGAAATCAATAATTTCAGTGTTTACATATCGCATATAAAATATGCCTAATTATTTCTTGTAGCTATGCAATGCTAATGTTGTTGAGCATAGAAAAAATTGAGGATTATATAAAAAAAAATTTAAAAAATCGAAGATATAATACTGAGCGTACCTATTTTATCATTATAATGGAGCCGTGAAATATAGAACATTCTTTTATTCGTGTTGTATAGCATTAGCCTACACGTAAATCTTTCTAAAATTCTTTATTGATGAAATGCCAAGCTTTTATCCCGTAGGGGGCTAGTGCCATCAGTGCACCTCATTCGGTGCAATGTAGGCATTACTTAAGGTTCTTTCGCAGCATTCCTTCGGCCGCAACTACGTTCATTCCTTTTACTGTACCTCCGTTCATATTCTCTCTCCATCTTACTGCCCACCCTCTCCTAACAATTGTTTCATAGTGCAACTGCGAGCTTTTCCTCCTGTAACCCCTTTCAAACCTTTCACTGTCAATTTCCGTTTCAGCGCTGAATGGCCTTATTTGCCCCAGTGCTTGGCAAAATGCCCCAAAAAAATCTACATATATTCTTTTTAAGTTTTCGTCATTCCCTAGATATTCCAGGCGCCTGTTAGGCCATACATCAAGCCTGTCTTTAATAATGTATGATGATGTATGTAATTATTTATAATGGTGGATATTTGATCTGTTGATCAAGTACCTTTTCCTGGGTTTTATTGCCCGGAATGTGTGTGTGTGCACAGGACACGGGGCTCATTTGTCAGTGCCGGGCTTCCCCTGGCAAATGCAAACCGCAAAACGCTCGTTATGTCACACAACAATGCCACCGCCTCCTGAATTATTGCGAATATGAAATATTTGCATGGCTGTTTCGCATGCCCTCAAAGGCGCAACGATTATAGACGGCGCAAGAGCCGATGGTAGTGGCATTCAACAAACACCGCCGCTTTATTATTGCGAGGCGTTTATTGAAAAAAGGCTTTTTTGGGGTGGTGGGGCGGTGGGGGAGAATGGGTTGATTTCGTTTGGCTCCACATAACGATAACTTATCGATATTGTTGGCCCTCCACCATTTTATCAGTTCTCGAAGGCCAACTAACAAACTACGTCTCTTTATTGTTGCTAGGCGTTCTATTGATTTTTTTTTCTTTTTTTTTTATATATAGTGGGGGCCGGTGTTGGCTCCACATAACGTTAACACGTCAATATTGGCCTTCCACCATTTTATTCTCGTTCTCGACGGCCATCTAAATTTACATCTGGATCTCAAAGCCTATCGCCTTAACTTTCGTCAAAACCTTTGCCAAGGTTCTTCATTTAAAAGAAAAAATTTATATTTTTCTACAGATAGTGTATAGAATATTTATAGCCTCAACGGCTTTATGAGTTTCTATTCGCTGAATATGTAGGACATCGACCATCTGAATTTTTATGTAGACCCATTTGTCAACTTCTTAAAGCGTTTTGTCACCCATTTTAATAATTTTGTTTTCTTTTTAAGCTCGTTTTCTCCAAGAGTTTCTTATACTTTATATCATGTCCTCCAGCAGTGACTAGATTTATAACAGGAGGTGATTCAGGATGATGTATGTGGTATTACAGTTGTTAAATGTAGCAGTTTTCAATTAAACTTTCTTGGGTATGTCAGATCCCCCACCCCCACCCCCCTCCTCATCTCCTCCTCCTCTTACCCCCTTCCTCCGTCTCCGTATTATTATCATTATCATTATGAGTGTACTTATCAGACTCCACTGCATAGCTTTTTACAAAGTAATTATTTTTTATTCCTCAAAATGATAGCATTTTATTTATATTAATATTTCTCTTGTTCATGTTCCATGCCCGTTCAGCATCTGTTTTGTTATGTACTTTGTCTTGCTCTTGTTTTATATGTAAAGCACGGTCTTCGCTTCCTTTTCTTGTCTCACGTCTCACAGGAAAGCTCGATTTTTATTATTTGATAAATGAAGTTGATTTGTATATGTTTAAAACTGATATCCTTCCACAAATAAAATTTTTTGGGATTAATTTACAGCCTGAAAGAGTTCTTCGCAATTCAAGTGGTTTCTGGACCATACACATTTAATTCATGCTGCAGTTTTAGTTGATTTTTTATTTACTAAAAATACATTAATTCCAGATTCGATGTAAATATTTGCATAAGTCTTCAGATATCGATCAAAAGACACGGTAATTTTTATTGTAAGGCTGACGTAGAAATTACGTTATTTATTTATTCATTTATTTATTTATCTATTTATTTATGTTTTGAGTGAAAGTGATCCAAGTAACTGCCAGCATGCTGAATGTTGTATTGCGTTGTCAATAGTTTTGACAGGGGAGGGACCAAGTGACTAACTTGAAAACTGAGCCCAAAAATTGCCCGAGAGGGAGCTATATGCATATGGGCCACTACCAGCACCTGTACACTAATGTTTTTTTTATTTTAAGTCACTCTTGGCATTTCCTCATATAATTTTAATGAGTGAAGAAAAACTTCATTCTGAGAAAATCTGTTTAAACTATTGCCTGCTCAATCGAGGTTTCTTTTCTTTCATGTAGACTTTATGAAGTATGCAAGGTATCCGTCCCACGTCAACTGGTTTTTATTATTTTCCTACGTATTGTTATTATTACTGTAATGCTGTGCTGTTATAACATTGAATGGATTAAAATTATATCAGTAATGATCAGTGGATAAACATAGTTATGAAGAAGATTCCATCGAAGTTCAGGGCGCCTGAAGCTTTTTTTAAGGAAAATCAGAAATATTGAAAATGAAAGATATTGGAAAGGGAAGGTTTAATCTCCTGAAGAGTGAATACTAACGAAATCGTAAAGGAACAGCCTTTTACAATTATTAACGTTTCAAACATAGCATTATTTTATGAATAAATATATTGTAGAGTAGTATGTAATTGTCTTATACATAGAACGAATGATGAAATAAGCGGAAGACATTTTGCAAATTTACCATCTACAAAAAGTATAATAACATACAACTTTGGCTAAATTTTTATTTTATACTATTTTGTATGTATTATCAATATAACTCATTCATATCTTAACTCCAACTTATTTAGTTCCAATGCATTTATGAGGTATTGTGACTTTTGAGCTTTCTACGGAGGAAAGCTGAAAATCCGGGAGCGTGCAAAAAATAAATCGATGATTGAGGGTCTGGAGATGTGTATCATTCTTCATCTTTTGAGAGTCGTTTCGGTTGATTTCTCGTCGTTCAGAATCGACAGAAAAGAGTGAGCAGTTCTCCTTCAACCGTCTTTGGAAATTACCAAGGTATATATATATAATATGTATATATATATATATATATATATATATATATAATATATATATATATGTATATATAGAGAGAGAGAGAGAGAGAGAGAGAGAGAGAGAGAGAGAGAGAGAGAGAGAGAGAGAGAGACGGATATCAGTTTGGGAAGAATTTATGGACAATTTTCGTGTTGAGAGAGAGGGAGGGGGGGAACTCCGCAATAACATTGAGCATAATTCATTTGTTTCCGTTTTATTTTCCTGTAAGTGACTCACGTTAGAAGCCCATGAGGATATTGATTTATTAAAGACCTTTTTCTCATTGCATGTACTTTAATGCATTCAAATTTACACTCGACTAAGATACTTTGAATTTAATCGGAATAAATCCTGACAATAACGTTCTATCAGGAAAAACACAAGTTTTTTTTGGCACGTATCTTTGATATAAAAAAATTAAAGCTTGGTCTGTAACTTTTTTTGCTGGTGGGTGAGATCAATGTTGACACACCTCATCACATGCATTTTTCTTCCTCCTTCCTTCTCTCTCCCCTTTCGTCGAAAAGGTTCTCACTGAAGAAGGAACATAAATTCTCACACAAACGACGTGCGTGTCTCTGACCATTAAGAAACTCCGTCCTGTCCGTGGCAATGTATCTTCAGACACATCCAGGGCGTTACTTCTCCTCCTCCTCCTCAGTGTGACTTGAAAAATCGACACGAGTTCGTCCGAGATACATCTAATCCTGATTATACTGGAAGTAAAAGCCGGAGGTTTTTATGTGTCCTTCCCCTTCTAGTGCGATTGGAAATATTATAGTTGATTATAGATCATGATTTTGTCCTTATTTTTTGCTTTACGTTTATGTTTTCCGGTGGGCTGAAGATTTTTGTAAGTATACGATTATATGCAGAAGTGTTTAGATGAAAACTGGCAAGGCTTAAAATGGAAATGATATAACTTCATTTGATTATGTTATGAGTTATCGTACAGTTTCATGGGTTACTAAGAACCTATTCAAGCATTTCTCTTTTTCCACGACATAATATGGTTAATAGAAGTCAAGTGGTAGCCGTGATAGTTCGCCGAAGTCAAATGATAGCTCTGATAATAACCTGAAATTGAATGAAAGATTCGATAACACACACTGAAGTCCTATGATATCTGATAATTCATTAAAGTCAATTGGCATGTTCGGTAATTCACTGAAGTCGCAAGATGTCTTTCACAAACAATTAAAGTCACATTTGTGATAACTCTCTGAAGTCATAAAACAACTGACACAGCATATCCTCTCTTGCAACTTGCTTTAAATTGCGCCGTGTGATGTCAACACTGGATGCGTTAAACTCAAAGTCAGTTTTTTTATGGGAATACGTTATAATAACTCTCTTGGCTTTTAGTCTCCCAATCCAACTCATTGCTTCTTGGTTCAGAACGCTATGTTGGTTGAATGATTCATTAAAGATTGCGTTTTTTTTAACTTGAAGAGTTAATGTTAGTTTATTCAGTAAGTCAGCAAGTATCACAGAGAGAGAGAGAGAGAGAGAGAGAGAGAGAGAGAGAGAGAGAGAGAGAGAGAGAGAGTTCATGTGTGTTTTGGTAGATTCGTTCTCCTTTCTAATAATTGTAAATCAAGAACAGAAGGTTTTCCCGATTAGATAAACTGTCGATGGTAGTTTTTTGTAACTTCTGCTTTACCTTCAGAAACTTAGAGAGTTCAGTCGGCGTTAATGGTATATTCGTTATCCTTTCCAATAATTGTAAATCAAGCGCTGGAAAAAGTTTACCCAAACAGAAAGAAAGTAGATGACAGTTTTTTTTCTTTCTTACTTTTTTTTGTACCCTCTGCTTTACCTTAGAACGCAAACAAATTTAGGAGCCGGTTCCCACTCTAATGACTTCGGTCATCTACTGCCTATGAGCTGCTAACCTCACGGGCGTTCAAACCACAGTTTACAACCCTCGAGCTTCTTCGGGTCGTCCGACATCATCATTTGCTGCGTAGCCATCGGAGGTGGTGTTCTTCCAAAACCCATTGGAGGTATGGAGTTCGGGGGATTTTATTGCTCATTTTCCCCCCCTTAGTTCGTGGGGTAGTTGCGAAGTTTTTGCTTTGATGCTGTGTATTTTTCATTGCATCGCATTATTCATTTCTAGTCGTACGGTTGCACCAGCGCGTATTCTTGTAACTGTGATGCTCATATTGCATTATTGTTTAACGTTTCACTTGTACTCGGTGGAGGGTTTCATCGTTCAAAGTTCATGGAACTAAATCCGCCAATTAATCAGTCGTCCAACACGGTCATCCAGTACACCTGTATATTTTTCATGCTATCCGCCATACCTCGTATTTCATTTGAAGTACCATTGTCACCTGAGCGTTACTCCCATCACAGTCGGAAGAACTCGAGCGTTTTTATTGCTTTTTCAACAAGCGAGCGGTTGGTTATTCGACAGCCAAAACTGCCATGTCTGGCGGATTTAATCGTCTCGTGATGGATGTGTCATGGGAAGAAGTCACGGTTTGAGTTGTATTTATGGAAGAAGGGGTTACACAGCCCCCCGCCGCCACCCCCTCCCGAAATTGACGGTATCAACAGCTCTGTGGTTAAGCTTTGGTGAACGGCGTGACAAGATCATGGCTGGAAGAAAATTTGGTGGAAAGAAACATGTTGAAAGTTTGTTTGGTATTTAATTTTTTTTTTCAGGTAACTTATTTAGATTTTTATGATACCAGTTTGTGTTATTCGAAGTGCTTTAGCAATGGGTATATGTGTGTATTAAAATTTTTTTAAATTATAATTGAGAAACGGGAAATAACACCTAATGCTAGCCCTTTAAATCGATAAAAAATATCATATATATATATCTATATATATATATATATATATATATATATATATATATATATATATATATATATATATATATATATATATATATATATATATATATATATATATATATATATATGCGTGTGTGCGCGTGTATATATAGATGTGTATATAAAAGTATAAATTATCTGGAAATATGCATATATATACATACATATATATATATATATATATATATATATATATATATATATATATATATTATATATATATATATATATATATATTATATATATATATATAAATATCATATATTTCCATAAAACTTCGAACGACCAATGTTAAATTCATCACCAGATTTCTGGAATTTCCTCAAACTAATAAATAACACGGCACTTCGTCCGCTTCCTACGAGTCAGACCTGATGGTAATTATCATAAGCTTATTAAGCGATCTATAATCACAGAGAGTCTATAAGCTTAGCAGCGGATTAATTACTCTGGATGGGGCTTCCTTCAATAGCTTTCTGATTCATTTCGATAAATATGTAGAGAGGATGGCCATTCTGGATTGTCTGCCTGTCTGTCGAACGTCCTTGTTAACGCTGACCAGTGATTTGAGAATTAGTTTGTCCCAGTCACGCGTTATATTAATAATAATAATAATAATAATAATAATAATAATAATAATAATAATAATAATAATAATAAATACCCATTATTTCCGCTGAAGTGGTATTAAATCACTTCCAAAACAGGAATTTAAGAAGGCAGTTAAGGTTCGGACAATAATAACCTTAATTAAACGTGTTTAACTCACGGTCATTAAGACAATAGAAGGTTCATTTCAACCATTTTCATCAACCAACATCATATATAATGAAAATCGTCATATGTTACTTACGTATGAAAGTTTTCATTACGTTTGCGGTTTGTTGATGGGAAGGGCTGAAAATAACCTCCTTTTGGCTTAATGACTTTATCCATGCAAAATTAAAATCATGAAAATGAGAATGCACGTGATTAACTGTTGCTTACGTTGTGAAAACTAAAGAAATTTACCCAGTTTTATGACAGGGAGTTAAACACAGTTGTACTTTACCCGTGACAAATTGAAGTTGTGAAATTAAGAACGTACATGATTAACTGTTATATACTTTGTGAAAACTACATGAATAATTGCCATCCTTTTATCGTTAGCAACGCATCTGGCTCACCAGTTCTAGGAAGAACTGATTTTCTATAAGAATTGTCATCGTGGAGAAGGGGGTGGGGGGAGAAGGTTGCGGTGGTGGTTGTCTTGAAGGAAACCACTGGCCATCTTGGTTAGGTCGACAACCACATTGAGTAGGCTACACAAAACTGACGGGATACCTCTCAGTGGTATTTGCTAATTACATATTTGTACGTGTGAATGTGTATTCGAACGCATGTCTTTACAAATCTGCGTAAATTTGCCGGTAAATACCTATATAACATCGTGTTCATGCCCGCTTTTTTCTTTAATGACCTTGTGTAAAAGACATGTGCTTTTAGTATAAGTTAGTGATCGCAAGTTTTTTTTTTTTTTATTAAAAAGTCATTTTTATCAGAGATATTAAACAAAATGAAGTCCATTTTGATAGTGAATTGCTAAGAGTGAGAAATTGGCTTGCTAAAGTCACAAGTACACTGTGCTTCCCTTCGTCATAACCTGGAAATTACAAGTCTGTATTTTTAACGCTTTATGACCTTTCTTCTCTTTGGAATATTTTGAGATTTTGCATTCTTCCGAAACATTAAGATACTAAACAAAGAAAGTTTTTTTTTAATTATTCGTGGAAATTTTCATATTAATTTTCCTGCTTTTATCATCATTGAAAGCTGTGTCCAGATAAATATAATGCAGACTAGTGAAATCTGAGTCATGGATCATTTATATTCTGGGATGGGCCCGTTCCGTCAAAAAAAGACGAAATGCAGGGCCACACCTCAAAAGCCAATTCACTTCAGTTTATTCTGCCAACGTCGTGTTTTTCGCTGGCGTAGCAGTCTCTTCGTATGAATGTTTTTAATATATTCATTAAACAAATTTCAAATGCTCTAAAGTATCGCTCCACAATATTTTACTAAAGTGAACACCTTGATAGTGTCTCGAACGCTGAAGTTCGACAAATTTGAGTTTAACCGTTTCATTTCAATCCCATGAAAATTTATCAGATCCGTTTCTAATCCTGTCTCCTCCAATGTTTTTCAACATTTCCTTTTCATCATCTCTCTCATGAACTTTAGGTATCTATCAACTGTAGTGAAGGAAATAACCGCAATACTATATCAATAAGATCAAAAGCCATTTACGAACGTCCCCTTTTTCGCTGTAATATATTGGATCCCATTTCGGTATCAGAACCCATACGCATTTGAATCATTTATCAGACGTATAAATGCAATTCCCCCAGGCTATGTGTTTGAAAAGTCGGTTGACAACCCTTGCATCTGTAATGACAGGTTTGGATACAGAACTTCCACGTCGCCTGCTCTGGGAAGTGACAACACTTGGGATAAGTAATTTACAGTGAGGGTTAAAACAATGTGAAGTGAATGGAGGGTATGGATTAAGTCTGAAGCTCATCCTTATGGCACTTCTACAACTTTTGGAATTGTGGGTAATTCGTCAGTGTGATTCAAGCTGCCAGGTGTATTTGTGGAAACAGGCAGTTTGGCTACATACGCTCCAATTCTCAGATCCGCAGAGAAACAAAGTCGCTGTATAGATATGTCACGGAGTTTTCGTCAGTTCATATGAAAATTTATGAGAATACGGCTTTGCGTCTTATAAAAAATAGGCTGCGATGAAAGACAATTGTGTAATTCTATATGCTAGGTAATTAGTAGTATGAAGCGTTTTATGGTGTTTTATTCATGTAGTCTAAATTATTCAGCTGCATTACTTTAAAGGAACTTATGCCTTTTCACTTTACGTACCAGTGTCTGCGAACATTGCTGTTGCCAAAGCTTTATACGCTTGAATTACGTTTAGGGAATAATTTGCAAGTCATACTGAGTATCGCTGACATTCAATGAATCTTAATGAGTGAAATCTTACTTGCCCATGCCGTATGGTTGTATGTGATTGGAATATTGTCAGTCAGCAGCAAGAAATTGATGCGTTTTGCAAAACTTTGTGTGGTTGGTATTCGATGGGACGGCAGCTTAATAGTATCTGGGATACGGCTCCTAAGGTCCAATGATGTAGCTTCGCGAAAGAAGGAAACCGTATTGGAAGTATTTTTGTGTTATCTACCATTATAAATTTGTACCTATCCAAAGCCTTAAGAAAAAGCTTGTAAGGTGGTTTGGTGCTAGAGGCATTGGCTCATAATGAACCCTGAAAATTAGTAAATAACTTCAATTTTGGTTGGAGACTTTTTTTGGATCATTGGTCTTTACATTCTCCCCTTCAGATTTTTTTCAACTTACGACGAATTGGTATCTTGCATTTTCGAAAGATTGCCAGGTTAAGAACCCATCAACATTTCCATTTTACTACTTTATTCTATTACTCATTTATTGTTTGGCTGCTCTTGTTACACTTCTTGCTCTTAGATAGGGAGCCAGATTAGTGACTTAGATTTTTTTTTATTGATTTAGTTGCCGAAGGTACTGGGTGCTAAGGTTATTACTTATGTAAAATTCTGCTGCTAATAGTTTTCCCCGATGACCATGTTGCAACAGCAGATTGTTGAATCTGAGCTTGCTGAAGTTGTTTTATGTCTTCTTGTGCATTACACAACACACACACATGCATGCATGTTTTTTTTTTTTTTTTTTTTTTTTTTTTTTTGCGCCATTGAATATGTCTTGCCAGCTGTCATAATTTTTTGGCATAATATTAATGTTGATTTGAAATCATTTACATGCAAATAACGCCATTTATGGCGGATCTGCATACCACACAGTTGCCTTTGCATTAGAAAATCGTTGTGTAGTCTTTGGAGATCTTTAGCACGAGTTAATATTTGAAAGTTTTCAATCAGTATGATGGCGCTCATTCTGTATATTTATTTTTTTCTCATTTGTTTTTCCGGAAACAACCAATATTTACTCTCAGAAGATTGCCCAGTTTTTATGCATGAATAATTTTTATCAGTTCTGAAGGGAGTAGAAAACGAAGCTTACAGAGGCATTTTCAATGATCACAAGACATTCCTGTGCATGAAGTTTGCGCATGCGTACACATACATATACTGTATTAGCCTTAAAATTTGTTTTTGCAAATAATATTTCAAAGCAATCTAAGGATAGGAGGTTGAGTTAACCATTCTTATTTTTACTTAGTGTGCATCGTATTCCATTGTTTGCGGAGAGAGATTATTTTGACGGCACCCATGTTTACATGGCCCTCCCTTGAACAACGACCCTTCAGTGAAACCAAGCAATTAAGTGGGCCACGTAAAAAATGGCGTCGCATCCTGGCATCCCGTTAATGAATCCCTTCTCGTTCGATCCATTCAAAACAGCCTCGTTCTGTCCATTTTTAAAAGCTCGTAGTGAAGTTCCCGGAGGATCTCCAGCAGCGAGACATCACGCGTCCCTTCAAGTTCGCCCTCGGCCGCCATAAAACTGTCGGGACGCCTGAGAAACTAAGGCCGGAGTCCCCAAAACAAAAGGACCCTCGGCGTTCCAATATTTTGAAGGGCGCGTCCCGACAAAAGCCGAGCAGCTCACCCAAAACCAGAAGGCCTGACCAACGTGCCGGAGTGGAGTGGGTGCCCCCTCCGACAGACAGGCCGTTCTAAAATACGACCTTGTTAATTAGGTTGTCTGTAGGGATGGCATTGTGTCGTCCGCGGTTTGTTCTGTTTGGATGCGTAAGACAGTTTACCTGGCGAAAGTCGTCTGTTTCTTTTTCATTATTTCTTCCTTTATTTAACATTTTTTTTTCTCGTGGGAAAATCTTCGATTTTTGTTGCTGGTTCCTGTGTTGGCTAATACCTTCGTCTGTACAAGTGCGTGGTAATGAGATCTTGTACGACTATCTTATCTTGTAATATCTAATTTTTCAAAACTGTATCTTGCCGTGCAATATAGGCCTTATTTAAGGTTCTTTGTAGCGTCCATTCGGCCCGTAGCTGCACCTACTTCCATTCCTTTAACTGTACCTCCTTTCATATTATCTTTCTTCCATCTTACTTACCACCCTTTCCTAACAATTGATTCATAGCGCAACTGCGAGGCTTTCCTCCTGTTACACCTTTCAAACCTTTTCACTGTCAATTTCCGTTTCAGCGCTGAATGACCTTAGTTGCCCCAGTGCTTGGCATTATGCCTAAAACTATAAAACAATCAATCAGTCAATTAAACGAGTTACACTTAATTAAACTGAATTAAATTGCTTTATTTCTAAGTGTATGAAGACTCTCGCGCTTATACAAGTTAGTTTTTGGTCCTTTTAATTCTGCTGTAATTTTATACAGTAAGCGATGTATTGCCACACTTAATATGTCATTTAATTGCCATTGTCATGCACCAACTTTCCACATTCTCCAGTGATCAAGAATATAGATGTTTGTTATTCGATGTTTTTAATTTTGTAAATAGTGTTTTATGAACCATTTTAACTTCATAAAATACTTTTAGATTACACTACTAGACATTCGGTGTATCAAGGGTCTCACGCATATTCACGTTAATTGTTGTTCTTTATAATTTTTCTCGAATTATTTAATCGAATATTATATATACTTGGTCTTTTTCATAAATGTTCGTCACATTGCAGTTTGAGTTATTTTGCTTACGAACGTGTATAAATTTTGTCAGCGTGTGTCCCCGAAATAATCCACATTCATTTAGATTTCTTAATAGAGCAAGTTCATGCTTACCACCTTCATTACATGAAAAAACAAAAATTAAGTTTTTTAGCATTTAATCTTGTAAAGTTGTTAGTAACTTGATAACCACTTTGTTTCTTCAACATTGTAATCTAGAATCTCCGAGGTCTGCATATTTTTGTCATTGATTTTTTATCCATATTTTTTTCAAGTATTTTTATTCCCTCTCTCTCTCTCTCTCTCTCTCTCTCTCTCTCTCTTTTCTTCTTCCTCTCTCTCTCTCTCTCTCCGTCTCTCTCTTCTCTTCTCTCTCCTCTTCTCTTCTCCTTCTCCCTCTCCTCTTCTCTCTCCTCTCACCATGACCTTTCCTTTCCTTCCTCTCCCATTTGCCGTTATTATGCTCAAACTAGTTTAATCCTCTGGATATCTCGCAAAACAGAAAATGCTGGCCAATGGGCTGTAAAAGTCAAAAATATAATTAATTCCCTCTGGAATCGAGGAGAGAAAAAGGGGGGCCCGGGGGGATTATAATAACTTAAAATCCCTCCAAAGCTTAGAAAATACGCCTTGACTGAATGAATCTATTGTGGAGACTCCCTGTAAGAGGCTTAAGGCTTGGCCGAGGGATGGGCCCCTAGGAGGAATAAAGGTGTTTAGGGTGAATACTCTATTATGGGGCTTATCTCTCTCTCTCTCTCTCTCTCTCTCTCTCTCTCTCTCTCTCTCTCTCTCCGTAATGTGACGCACCCGTAGTCATACGACCTATAATAGTGTTAAGAAATTGGGAAGTTTATTAAACACTCTCTCTCTCTCTCTCTCTCTCTCTCTCTCTCTCTCTCTCTCTCTCTCTCTCTCTCTCTCTTCACTTCGTAATGTGACGCATCCGTAGTCATACGACCTATAATAGTGGTCAGAAATTGGGAAATTTATTAAACTCTCTCTCTCTCTCTCTCTCTCTCTCTCTCTCTCTCTCTCTCTCTCTCTCTCTCTCTCTCTCTCTCTCTCTCTCTCTCTCTCCATTTCTTGAAGTAAAGCTTTCTTCTGAATATGTCTCATACAAAATGATGAAGGTGTAGGGATGCATCCTAATTTGACATACACACACATACACACACACGATTTATGATTGTCCGAATTTTTCTGATTTTGGATTAGGGTACCATGCTGCTTTGTAAGATTGGACATTGGACTGTCAAGCTCATCCCAAATTCAGTGCCTTGAGACATTTCAACAACCCTTAGGAGTTTGGCTCATGCGGCAGCTAATGGCAGTGAGAGACCAACATAATGTAGATAGAATACGCGCTAGATAAGATATTACAGATTTGGGAATTTATTATTTACTCTTTATTGGTTGTTTTGAGAAATCATATCTTAATATTTCCTTGATACCGTGTTATTACGTAATTGTTTGGTTGTTTGGTCTCGCCGTTTTCACCTACCTGTCAGTCGAAAATCGGGATTTCACCCAAAGACAATATTTGTTAACGGTTGAGTGGTTTCATATGGATTTAAAATCGCGAAAGATGCTGGGAGTGGTGTACGAAATAAATCACTTAGTCCTCAGTTCAAATTATTTCCTGCGCTAAGTTTAGAAAGTAAGCGTTAAGCCGTCGTCTTAGTTTCACATCATATTGTCCGAGAACCCTGTGGCTTATTCATGATCTTCATTTACTGAATAATCTTGCGATTTTATGCTCACTCAGGGACAATAGCTTTGTGCGCCTTGTATTCCATAAACCGGTTGTGGCTTTAGACTCGTGACCTTAATAGCCGAAAAGTATTTAATTGAATACTTTTCATATTGGAAGATACTTTTCATATTGGACGTTATTCCCATTGGTGGCTGACGTGCTACATCTTCGCTTTCTTCGCTAATGTGTACAGCTTCATTTTCTGTCTTGTCTGTAAGCATGAAGGCTTGTCATGGCAGTTTGGTCGCGTTTAAAATGTATGAATAAATAAATGGCCTTTGAGTTTCAACTCTGGCACTTTGTTAACCCTAATCAGAATTGATGACGGGAACGAAACTTAAATTTATAAACATGACTACAGATTTTGAAGTGTGAGTAGCCTTTTAGCCCGGAACTTTTCCTGTGTATCGATCGTTAAAGTATCGATAAAAACAGATATTAAGTAATGAAATATACCTGAAGTGATACATGCAAAATTTTAATAATCCGACTAATCTAAAAAAAATCGCCATTAAGTGATTGGAATATTTTGAAGTAATAAAAGTCCACACTTATGTAAGATGTGTATAAAAAATTCTTAAAAGACCGGAGCTTTCGTCGACTTGATCAGTAGACCTCAGCAGCCATACTGATTTTTCCTTTTTAAAAATATACATGAAGTCACGAAGGACAGGAAAAAAGCTGGAACCTTCTCCAACGGAGATGATAACAAAAACAAACTATCCCAATCATGTTACTGCCTCGTTCAAATGTTGTCTGGCCAGAAGAGGAGCCGATCGTCGTGGTTGAACTACTTCCTGTTGTGTTCGGCTGTTCCCTCGCCCATACCTTCTGCATCGGCACCTGCAATGGGGGCTCTTCTTCCAATTCCTGGACAGGAGAGAGACAACCTGGGTAGAAGGAGTGGTGCAAACAACTTCTTTACTAATATTTATAGTTTTAAGAATCAAACAATTTAAAAATGCATCCCCTTGGGTGAATGATTTGTTAAACTCAAACACGTTTAAGATATTAATAAGAGCCCCTTCAACTATACTCTGCGTCTACCTACGTTATTATCTCTGAAGATTACTTTCGCTCCTTCCCAGTCAGTTACATGCCCTAACTCTAACATGTGTCTGGCAACTATATTATCGTTTATGTTCTTCTAATCTTATACCTAATCCCCTGCCTGATTCCCCATAATAACACTTATTACAATCTTTACACGGTACCATTTAAACCCCAACGTCATCTTCCCTTTCTTTTTCATGATTCCTAATCAACTTTGATTTTAATGAGCTATTATACCTTAAAGCTGAACCCAACCTTATTTTCCCTGTTATGTTTTAATAAATGTTGCACCCTTTCCAAACTGATGATAAGGGAGCGGAGTTTTACCTTGGTAAACGCTTGGTCAATCAAATATTTAGGGTATCCCAATCTCGTGAAAACCTCTCTTATGTTCCATTTCTTTGTCTGTTACCATGTTGACGATTACATTAGACTTTATACGTTGGCTATGGTATGAATAAAAATGAATGTACATTTCTGCTTTGGTGTCTTTTCTGTATACACTAAATGTACAGTTAAACGTAACAGGGTCATGGTGAACCAGAACGTCCAGAAATGGTAAATTATTTTCGACCTCAAATTCAACTGAAAAGTTAATGGATGGCATCAAGTTATTAACAAATTCTAAAAAACGGTTAAAATGAATAAAACTACCTGTATAAATCAAAAAGATACCACCAACATATCTGACCCATAGAAACGGCTTAATGTCCTCAGGACAACGGCTAACTAAATCAGCTTCAAACAATTCCATGCACAAGTTAGCCAACACCAGAGACAGTGGTGACCCCATAGCTATTCTGAAACTAAGTACAGTTGAGCTAACAAAGCTTAATCACAACAATTAAAATGTCAACAGGAATTTGTGGATTAAAGATGCCCAACCTTCTTTTTCCTTGAGTTTGTTTAAAACGAAATCTAATGGGACATTTGTAAATAATGCATTAACGTCTAAACTAATCATTTTACCCTCACAGTGGCCTATACTCCGTATCCTTTCAATAAAGTCGGATGAATGACGGAAATGAGAGGGGGAGAATTTACCCAAGAAATTACGCAAAATCGTCGCTAACCATTTAGCCAACTTTGACTGAGGATCACAACACGTTGACACTATGGGTCTCAATGGGCACCCCGGTTTGTGTGCTTTTGGTATGCCATGGCTATTAAATTCTTTCTGCATTTCATACCATACTCCTCATACCGGAAAAAGTTTATATTTTTCTGTAAATTACCTGTAAATTATTTGATATACATAACAAAAGATGAAATAAATCAGCTTGTGTCCCCAGGATCGAAGACTTTACTGTTCTTAGGAAAGTGCGATGATATATTCACGACTTAATTGGATCACACTTGATACTACCATTTTTCGTTCTCTGTAAGAGTAAGCGTGTCAATCCTATTGTTAAATCTGTAAGATAAATCATAAATGTCTTTTGTGAGTTGCCCTTTTTGTAAGAGTATTTAGTCAATATAGAGAGTTGAATTTTCTAGTCGTGTAGTTTTCGTAACTTATATTTTTACAGTCGCAGACTCTCTGAAGTGTTTATAAAATCATATCCATTTGTGTTCTGAAGTTTTAAACCGATTTGTTCTCATATGTATGTCGTATGTTGTCTTTATTTAAATGCTAAAGACCCTTTATCAATAATTAGCTACTTTAATAGTACTTAGCTAGTTATGATAGAAAAGTATGATAGTTATGATAGAAAAGTAAAAAACAAAACTAGACGAAACTTGTGCCCGCATTTTGTAGCCAAGATAAAATTTAGTTTCCTATGTGATGTGCTTTCACATCGTAACTTGATGTTATTGTCTTCACTGGGTAGCTTTTCCAAGTTTCAGAATGCTAGTGACCCACAGTTCCCTCTGCCATCTTTATCATCGTTATTTTTTTTCTTACAAACTAAAGTAAACGGATCCACCAGGTAAACCGTGCGTTAACCGAGTAATGAAGATGTTTTCATCCCAGCCGCTGTTGTGGTTGCAGGTTGTTAACAACAACGCCAGTTTTTATGGTTCGAAGGCATCAACAACATCAGTGTCTAATGATGTGCGTTTCTTTCCTCGACTTTCTCGATGCAAGGATGCTTTGGCATGAGAGAGTGACTTCAACAAAATGCACGTATGAAGTCAGCTGTTTGAAATCAAGTGGGTAACTCAAGTCACCATATCACCACGAGCCTTTTCTCCTGGAACCCTTTGACGTGTCCACCTGGTCAGCGGCCTGGCCGTAATCCGGACAAAGTGCCTGTAAAACCTCATGTTCAGTTTGTAAACGGGCGGCCATATTCACTTTACAACCGGCAGCCGACAATAGCAATAATCAGAAACAGAAAGAAAACGGAGTCGCGCTCTTGTTTGATAGAAAATGGGAACCCGGGTGTTAAAAAGGATGTGGAGAGACGCGGGATAAAGGCGTCTGTCAGGGAAGGAAGGAAATATTGAGCAAGAGGCCAACTATAACGGCTCAGACCCAAAGATGGCGGTGACGGCGGTTGACACAATTCCTTCACAGAAGGAAAAAATAAAAAGATTCATCTTCTATGGTTTCTTCTCCCTACCCCCGCCAGACTTTCTCTCATTCTCCCTTCCATCTCTTGTATGGTGACCTCAGCGATTCTTTCCTTTGGTCTCGTCGCTAATGAAGAGTTCGTTGGGAATACAAAGTCCGACTTGATTGGCCTGTATGTGCCGGTGATAAGACGTTGCCTTTGCCATGGGGGATTGTTCGCAACTCCTTTCCCATTACCTTCCTTTTTTCAAAGTTAAAAAGAAGTTGTCTTTCGCTGAATGAGATGGTCTTCCATGCTGGAAAGGAAGTCATTCGTACCTTTCTTGTTTCTTACATGGTCAGTGATGCAGGGAATAGCGGCGTTATTCAAAGACAATTGGTTCATGGGTTCATCCTTTTCTTTTCATGTTAACCATGGCTGTGGAATATCAAGCACTATTATTTTCAATGTAATTACATTTCATTTCAATTAGTGTAATTTTAAAAATAGTAATAATGATTCTAATAGTAGTAGTTATTGCTTTTACACTTACGACTTGTGGTAGTTGTAATAATTGTTGTTATAATTATGATTAATATAAAAAAATAAAGATGAACTAATTCCATTATTATGTAGAGATATTTCTTATGGTACCAAGCATACTTTTGTTGTCCTTCCTCATCTACTTTTCAACAATCTGAAATTCAACCTATCTTCCCCGAGCATTTTACATAAACTCAGACTTAGCTGGCTAACTGCCCTCACTCTTCTTTCACCCATGTTACGTATCAGCTAAAATAAATAAATAAAAAAAAACCGTATGAAAGATTACTACGTAGACCACAACTAGGTTTGGAATTCTTTGTCCTCTTTCGTTTTCCCAGACGCTTCTATTCTTTTCGTGTTGCAAGGAATGGGTTTGCTTCTTCGTTTTGGTAAAGCTTCCTTCTCTTTTTTTTCCCTCTCCATCTTTCTCTTTACTCTTTAGTCATCAGTCCCATCTGTTGGACCGTATTTTCTGTCTTTTCTAAAAGAATTATCGCTATTCAAAACAAGTTTCTTCGGCGCAATCGAGTTTTCTATACAGAGTATAATGCTGTATGAAACACTAAGCCACGACCCATGAAAGTCACAGCTTTGGCCCATGAAACATTCAGCCACAACCCGGTGGTGGGCTGTGCTGTTGGCACCTATGGCTGTGCCATAAAAACGATCATGGCTAAATTTAACCTTAAATAAGATAACTGCTAAGACTAGAGGGGTAGAATTTGGTATATTTGATCAACGTACCAATTTGCAGCCCTCTATAAAGTCTCAGTAATTTATAAGATCTGAGGGCGGACGCTCAGACAAATTGCCATCTCAATAGTTTTCTTATATTCCATGCAATAATTGCATACTGAATGTTTACGTGAGCCCACCGCACAAAAACAGAAGTTTTAAGCATCCTAGAATGAAGTCAATTTTATGCATTGCGGGAAATTGCAGATCACGAGCCCCAGCAGCAACGAGCAGCTGGTGATTTGTAAAGGGACAGTCGAACAGACAAATCGTCCCGATAGGAATGTCATCCTCGGCTCCGGACATTTTAAGTATTCCCTCTGCAGCAGCAGCAGCAGCACCTCCACACCCAAAGAGGGTCTATCTGGACAGGTGATCGCAGCTGACGCACGTATATGTATCGTGCCAGCCATCGAACTGTGAATATATTTGATTTTTTTCTCTGCTTGGTCTCTTTCCACCCCTTTTTATTTTTTCCTTTTGCTGCCTCGGTGCAAATTCAATCTTGCCGAATCTTTTGTCGTCACTGCAGACCGCCACATGCGACGTGGCATGGCGTAAACATGGAATTTATTCCTGGTGCTCTCTCTCTCTCTCTCTCTCTCTCTCTCTCTCTCTCTCTCTCTCTCAGCGAATCTTTTCGGAGGTAAGGAATTGCGATTGCTTTTGATGTATGCAAAGAATTTCCCCGAGAGAACTGTAACCACCAGAAGTAGTGATTCTCTTATTTAGATGGCCATATTGAGGTCTTGAGCAGGAACCAAACAGTTCCCTAAAAGTGTTTATAAAACATACAACTACGCCAGGAATGTTAAGGTACTTGTTCTTTCCAGCAACCATTGTAGGAGACATCCATGTTCATTATGATATGCAAAACAGATCAATAGTTCACTTCTGTACGAACACGTGAGGAATGCTCTCCGTCCATCTTACATAATTGTAGTGAATGTTAAACATATTATGATGAGGATTTTTTTTATACATCGATGATGAAGTTGGTATTTTCGTTTCCGCTCCATCAGATGTAGGACGCCTTTTTTTTCATGGTTACAAGAGAAAATAAAGAAACCACTCCCTACCAAATAAGAGCCTATACATCCCAACTGCTTCGAACCCCATGGAAGAACGGTGAACAGAATGTAAAATTCGTTCACACAGTAACACACGACATTTACTCCTGTTGTGCAGTTTTTTTTTTTTTTTTTTTTTTTTTTGCAGGGTAAGTTGAAGTTAAAGGTATATTACCAAAGCTGATTCAGTTCTCGTAATTTAACTTAACTTTTGTGTAAAAGTTGTAATACAAAAGTCTGGTTTACTGTGTGTGTTTCTGCACGACTCTATGGTCTTTAGAACTGTTCTCATCAAAGGCCATTCGTGAGCAAATGGGCCATTTTTCGAGTTTTGGTTTATCGCCTTCTCAACGCATCATTATATAATAAAGAGAATGTTAGAGATTTTCAAAGAAATCCGACCCAAAAAGGGACAGCTGAAATACTAATGTTAAGAGTTTGCAGTTGTTTGGGGGGCGGGTGTGTGGGAGATCATACCAATAGTAACTCATTCGCAGTTGCCATGTTAGTAAACTCGAGACTCAGACTGTTCCAGTCAGGTGCATGTTTCGTCCATTCCCTAAGAAAGACATTTACAAGCTCGGATTGCGATTTAACATCACACACCACAGCTTATTTATTTTTACTGTATCCTGAAATAGATGTACTCTGTAGCAGCTTGCGAAGGAGCCGTAGTTTCTCAATGATTCTTGATAACGGTGATTTCTTAGCGTTTCGTTAGAGCGCCAACATTTTATATTGTGTCTTGAAACATAATTGCCATGGAAATGGAGCCACATCTTTTTAAATCCCATTCTTGGGACAGTTGATATCTAGGAATACATTGGATGATATATATTCGTTTTTAAGATGACTTCTAACGCACATTGTGATGGAATATTAATTCTTATTTACTGTTTCCTCAAACAGGAAATACCTATGCCGTATGGTGAAATAAAAAACCTTGTTATTCTGTTTCTTGAAACGGATGATACTACCCATTAAACTCCCTGATGGAGCTAAACTACAAAGGATGTTTGCTCAGCGTCAATCAATGTATCTCCTTTCCATTTTCGGATTGATTTTCCGAAGATCTCATTAAGCGTGAAGACGCCAGCGAGCTGCCCCTCTCTTTAATCTCCCCCAAGTATTCCCAGTCCGATTACAAAAGGCTTCAATCCACTGTGACCCACAGGATGGTAATTGACCCCCAAGTGGTGATCAGTCCTTCTCACAACGATATTGTCGTCACCACAGAGGTCAGGCGAGACTAATCAGGTCAGCTTGGGAGCCAGGTTAGTAAGCAAAACGTGTCATTATTTTTATTAGTACTAGTAGTAGTAACAGTAGAAGTATTCCTTCGTAAGTGTGCTTCATTAGATTATGTGGTTGCAGTTTGTGGAGTAAATCAAGAACGCGTATTTTATAAGGGAAAGAAATTATGATTGTCGAACGTGAAAAGCAAGTTTAGAAAATTCATAATCAAAATGGAACTTAGAAAGTACGAAATTAACCGAAATTATGTTATACAGTTCTTGAATTATTTAAGGTTACCTAGTACTTTAAGAATGCTCACAGAATAAGTTTATATTCGGCCAAGGATTACGTATAATTTTTTACTTGTGTATTTGAAAGTAGGCCTTATCCTAATATCGCTTCCAAGAAAGGAAGACTTAAGATCCACGCTTCATTCGGTGTAGACCGCTTTCGAAAACGAATCATTTTCTCCTCGGAAATCGGATTCGGAGGTCATTTGGCGGTCCCATCTACGTAGGTCTCCATGACATTTCTATTTGGACCCACTTGGCCAAAATATTGTTATTAGTTTTTCCGTGAGGGGGGAACAACCACACATCGTCAAAGGGAGAAAAGCGACCCTCGTAGAGGTCCCGTCATAATTTTTCAGGACTTCTGTCGCGGAATTTTCGCATTCAGAGGAAACGCCGCCATTAGAGCAGACGATTTTACATGAGCGATTAGTGGCCGGGTGAAAGTGTTACTAATGGCATTCACAAAAGGCAGGCGTGATGGGAGACATGGAGGAGGAATTTCCCCCACTTCTGATTCGTCTTAGTTTGCGATACTGTGATATTCGGTCTGCGCTTTATAGGCAGAATGAGCGTTGGATCGATAACACAGCTAAGTTTGCTGAGTTTACTGATGCATAATTGTGATGTTAAATAAAAGACATATATATATATATATATATATATATATATATATATATATATATATATATATATATATATATATATATATATACACACACACAGCTCCTCGAACTGCAAACATATTTCCGAGAATCTGAAAACATCGCTTACGATGTATTTGCCGTGGAAATTGATACGACAGAAGCGACTCAGAGCCTATCCTTGACCCTAGCGGACAATGGTAGTACACATTTACAGCTGGTCGAACTAATGAGCAGTATAATATATATATATATATATATATATATATATATATATATATATATATATATATATATACGTATGAAAGTTTTTGATTTGTATAGGTATTGGGAGCAACCAGTCCTTAAATAGGTGCAGCTAGGTAGAAAGCAGGTTACATGCAAAAGATTCGAACCCTTGTAGTGATTATTTATAGTTCCCTTTCAGCATAAGTTATTCCCCCTCGAAAAGTTAAATGAAATTATATATATATATATATATATATATATATATATATATATATATATATATATACATGTATATAATATATATATGTATATATATATAATCATGTATATATATATATATATATATATATATATATAAAATTTTCTCACCCTTAAGCAATTTCCCCCAAAGAAGTGTCTTCTGAGAGAAGAACACAGTAATCACAGCTCGATGAACCGAGGGTAATTACCACTCAACAGTCCTGCAGTGTGTGTGGTTAAACCCCACAACACATTCACCCTTTCGCCCTATATTGTAAGCTGCTCAGGGTTCCTGGATATTATCGGTCTTCCTTTCCAGTACCCTTATATTCCTTCTGTCCAGTTATGGGTAGGTCTTCCTTTCGAATTATACATATCACCAACCCCTTCCTTTCACATGACCAAACCATCTCACAATATTTTGATCCACCCTTTCATTACTACTAGTTGCCACTTCTTCCTGTCTCCATATTTCTCGTCCTTTCCATTCACCTCATCTCATAAGTATTCTTTCAACAGGACTTTTCAGCATCTTCAGCCAATTTCAGTTCATTTGATTGCAGTGTCCGCATTTGACTTCTGTAAAGGACTGTTGGCTTAACAGTCCCTTCATACATTCCCAACTTGCTTTCCATAGACACTACTGAGTCTCTTCCCAATCTTTTGCACGCAAGCTGCTCTCTACTTATAGCTGCACTTAATTCAAGGATTGGTTGCTCCCAATACCTATGCAGTTCAAAAACTCATATATATATATGAGTTTTTATATATATATATATATATATATATATATATAATATATATATATATATATATATGTGTGTGTGTGTGTGTGTGTGTGTGTGTGTGTGTGTGTGTGTGTGTGTGTCTATCTTCTTGGAATTGTCTGCTGTTCGAGCTACTTTATATATATTATATTAATAATAATATTATATATTATATATATATCTATAATATATATAATGAAAATATATACCTTAATCATTCGTATTTTCTAATGTTATAGGTATTATACCTATGATCAAATTTCTCTCTCTCTCTTAATGCATGTTTCTTTGTTGTTACAATCACGCACTGTTTTTCAAACACCAGTGACAAAATAATTCACTGTCACCTGATGCGTCATACTTGAAATATATCATTGTTCAAAGAACATCAGCATTAACTTGTCTTTACTGTTGTGCATGATAAAGAAATATTTGAGGCCAAGTTACCATTCATTTCAATGCTTATGTTAATACGTAGGGGAAGAGTAGATTTTCCGAAATTTAGAACTTTTGAAAGCCATTAACCTAAAATTAAATTTAGTTTTTTATCTTCATGATGATTGTACCCATTTTCATTTTAAATATTTTTTGCTGTACTATTATAGTAACGTGTGCAAACGGGCGGTTATTTAGGTGTGAGAGAATTACGAATGATTTATGAATGAAAACCTGATCATCCTCGAATATTAATTTAGATATATTTTCTTCTCGTAACCCGTTTATTTTAATAGCGTGAATGACGCCCAGGCCCACAGTGTTTGGGCTTTCGACCTAAAAGTTTACACGGCATCTTCATTTATCATACCCTTCAGTTCATGGCATATGATATTATAGTAAGTGGAGTATGCGGTTTGGTTATTTATTAGTGATCTTACTCTTAAAATTTGCTCTCAAAGAACCCTCGTTTTAAAGTAATTTACTCGTAATAATTCTTGTTGACCTTTACAAAATTTAATGTAGGTTTCATGTGCATGTGACTGGGCTGTTGGATTATTGCCATGGGTACGGTCTAGGCCGACAAAAGATGAAATAACTCCATTGTTTGCAATTGCCTTCAATTAACTAAGGGTCTGGTTGCGGCGGGATCGAGGTTAGAAAATAGCATAGATCTTATTCTGTCTCTTGTTTTGCTCCGTTAAGAATTGATGTTTGAGAGAACTGCTTTGTATTTGACTTGGGTTGTTATACTCGTATTTACGTAGGTACGGTGTTAACGATGTAAAAAAAAAAAAAGAAAGCGTTTGGTATTGATGTACGTTATTTACAAAAGTGTACCTAAATGTCAATATACATCGAAGAGTATAACAGACAGACCAACAAATTGGTAATTGGACTAGACCTTTTGAATGGTGCCATTACAAGCCCCAACCTAATGTTGATGAAGGTTTATTTTCAATTCCTGTATTTTGAGAAACGTTAGTAATATATCCATGCGCGCCCTGAAGCACACCAGGGGTCTGTATACGGCGATGCTAGGGTTAAAGAAACCGAGGCGATGTCACCCCCTGCCGTTTGTCCTGATCTTTATAATAACAATATTGGTGGTGGTGATGGAAGGTAAGGGGTGTGGGCGTGGGGGAGGACGCCCGTACACAATGTCTTCATAGCTTGGGGAGAGGGGTAGGGAGATGACCAGTTGGGATAAAGATTAATGTTGTGTCAGTGTAGGCAACCCCGAAGATCCGTGTCTTTCCCGCCTTCTCACGTGCCCGGCGCCATCATGAATACGTCCGAACGTCAGCGCCTGTTGAAAGTATGCTATTATTTCAGAAATATGTTATTGACTTACAATATCGGTATGTTAATCTTACTTTTGAGGAGGGTTCTTTGTCTTCTTCCGTTGGGCGTACGGGGCATATCTAACTGGCCATCTCTGAGAGATGTTATCGAAGTCGAGGTCAGAGCAAATCGTTCCGAGTGAGCTTGTGTGCCTTGACGGCTTCATCATGGCGTAGCCAATAGGATTAGAGGAATTTGCGCGGTGTGAGCTGGCGGGAAAAACGACTCCGGGTCAGAAAGGATTGACTACGAGTGAAGTAGAGAGAGGGCTTTCCCGTATGTTGAAAATTCATTCAGCTGATATTGACTAAAGTCATCTAAATTAGATAGTAGTTATTTTCATATTTCCATTTCGCCGCTGCTGTAAAGAACCAACGCATATTTGCGAGAGAAAAGGAGTAAGAGGGAATGCCCGGCATGCCTTATTTTTTCCCTTTGTTCACTTTCAAAGGACTCGCTAGGCAAGTGCGGCATTTGCATAGATATAGCACACAATCAAGTATTCATACGTTCTGAGAGAGAATATGCAAAAGAGGCGGTGCCGTCTGGAAACACTTACTGCAATTCTCCGTGTCTGCATACCATCCGCAGCTCTCTCTCTCTCTCTCTCTCTCTCTCTCTCTCTCTCTCTCTCTCTCTCTAAGCTTTCTCGGATGCATACAGTCTTTGTGAGTTATTACACAACAACAAAAAAAGGAATCCAACTATTCTCATCCAAAAGGGCATGCAGATTATTATCACGTGACACTAAAAGGCTGGAAAGATCAAGATGAAAAAAACTCATTTCCAGTCTCTTTTATCGTTGTTATTTGGCTGTTCTCTATGTATATTTTGTCTTATTATCCCCGAGGTCGTTTGAGGGGGATTAACTCCACTCTTTCATTCTTAATGTGAGGGTTGACCTCGAGGTTTCTTGTCAAAGGTTTTCTTAAAAAAAAAAAACTTGTTGTGTTGCCTTTAAAATGGCCAAGTTTCTTAGTAATATATTATGGTATCTTAGAGTTGAAGTTGGAATTACAGAATCGTAAGCCTCTGATGGATTTACATTTACTAATGATTATATCGATAACAAAAATTCACCTTGCAATGCCAAATGAAATAGTTTGTTATGTAACTTTTTAGTTTTTCGGAAAGAAAACTATTGTGCCGGCTTTCCACACTTTTTTTCTGTCCGCCCTCAGATCTTAAAACCTACTGACGCCAGAGGACTACGTACTTATTGGTATGTTGATCATCCATCCTCCAATCATCAAACATACCAAATAACAGCCCTCGAGTCTCAGTAGTTTGTTTTATTTAGGTTAAACTCCGCCATAATCTGCTTCTGGCAACTATATACGGGCAGTGGAACTGATCTGAGCAATATCACTGCAAATTCATAGAGATACGAATTATATATATATCTATATATATATATATATATATATATATATTTATAATATATATTATATAATATATATATATATATATGTATATATATATAATATATATAACAATATTTAATATACAAATGTATTATGCCAATCATAATGCATATTAATTATAATATATATATTATATATATATATATAGATATAATATAATAAATATATATATATAGTTAGGCACTAACACTGTTCGTATTTTGTGAAACAAGCCTAGATGTTGTATGTCTTGAAATAATATCAGTGATTCGCTGTATATGCTTTGAAATGGTCCAGTTTTCTTGTTCATATACCTCGGCTGGAAATGGAATTGAGCATTTGAAATACAAATAGAGTTTTCAATAGCCTTATGCGAAGTTTATGTCGTTTTTTTATTGATAACGATGGAACTGTTGGGAGTTGAGTCTAACAATATATTCATGGAAATTAAATGTGTGTGTAGAAAAATTTGCAATCCATTCTAAGCCTATAAAAAGCATCCTCTAGAATATTTTTTTATTCTGGATATCAAGCTGATTATTGAGTATTGAGAATACTGAATGGCAGCGTGTTTCAACCACGACTCCTGGAGATGAATACCTTGCACATGCACACATTTCGATAGTTTAAACGTGTGGATTCTTTTCCACAAAGAAAATGTCGGTCGTAATTGGCCAGGAATAAATTACCTTTGAAATGCGGATGTTGATAGACTGATAAACCGAAATGAATGACTTGTAATTTCCATTAGGCTCGTTTTACCCTCAAAATGCTTCGCTTCTTGACCCCTACGTGACATCTCTATCGTCTTGAAGCCTCCCGACACATTCTCCATCGCATGTTTATGCAAAAATGCATTCTCAAGACGTAGCTATGGACAGTTCCTGCCGTGCCAGCCATTTCTTCTCGGTCTTACATTCCTTTTCGTGTTGAATATCAATTCATTCTTCATGCCCTCATTCCTTGGCGCTTTTGGCTATTCATACAAACTTACATGGTTAGCCATATATAGGTCAATAACGAAGCCCTTCGCTCTGTCCAGGTTGGTGTATGGTCTCTCTCTCTCTCTCTCTCTCTCTCTCTCTCTCTCTCTCTCTCTCTCTCCTATGAAAACTATCGTATCAGTACTCCACGTTTTATTCCGTCGGATTGACTTATTGTCCTTTGGTTTATTTTTCGAATTGAGTGAATGTTGCAAAATTTGAACATATGTTTTGAGCATCGTTAGCATTGCCTAGAGTCCTTTATAGAACACCGTAGCTTCTGATTATTTTCATAAACTTTGTAAATATTTGAGGAAGTTGCACCAAATACTTGTGGTTATGATCTCAAACAGATCGTGCAAAATATATCGTGTGTGTTTTCATGGGAATGACCAATTTAGATGCTGTATGGCTTCATTTTCTTTGGTGTTATCCTTTGTGTTCGTTTTGAAAGTACATCGGGCGCAGCTTTGGTTGTAATGAGAATTGTTCTTCCTGTAACAAGTTAACTTCTTATCAAAATTAGCAAACTCAGTAGTAATACTGATAGTTTGCTACGATACTTTTGGAGCTTTGACTGAAGAATTCTTATGATAAAAATCGAGTTTCTTTGGCGGACTAAGATGAACAAGAAAAAAATTATTCTGTTCGAGTTAGGTTTTTTAAACTTCTAGGCAAGGCAGTTTTTTTAAATTCCATTTTCCTTTCTTTTCACCTGTTTTTATACTTAATTTTGGTAGTAGTAGAAATGTTCCTCATCCTAACTGCCTACAAAAGAGCTTACACAGACAGACGTTTTACAATAACTACGATATAGATGTTCAGGTGACGAGGTCATTAGTTTCCCATTCTCTTGTTTTGATCCATATTTATCACCAAATAAACAAAGGGACTTTGTAATATGTTTTTCTTTCGAGTGGGTTACATTTTTCACCGGTGCCTTGTAGTCTCCTCACCTACCCAGCTCCCTTTCCATTCTGATGGTTTTCCTTGTAAACATCTTCATATACACGCCGTTAACGAGTTTTCCCTACCTGGGATTCTGAACCTGATAGAGACATCACCCTTTTGACCTGACTTGACCTCCCAGGTGAGAGACTTCTAAGGAGGAGGGGTCACCGGAACAATTATTCGGAGAAATGTCCGTCCTTGGGGAACACGAGGGAAATTGATGTCCCAACTAATGGCTCTCATTCCGTCGGTAAAGATGATGGAATGGAGGAGGATGGGGGGGAGGGAGGAGAAGGGATTCGAAAGTTGCCTTTTCATTTTGGGATTGTCGTAGGATGTAGGACTTCCTTCCTTTCTTCCGGGATGATTAATTGTCCATTTTACCCCATCTCACCTTTCGTGGCTGATTTTTCACTCTTTTGGGGATATTCCTTCAGGATCATTTCGTAGATAATTTTGTCTATTTCCCTTTTATGTATTCTGTAGAAGACTTTGTAATTGTGTTCAAAAGCTTTCTAGAAATTATTGCAGCTTTTAGAAA
>NC_061109.1:46554815-46579815 GCF_015104395.2 Macrobrachium nipponense
GATTTCCATTGGAGAGGCTAATTTGATTTTGTAAGGCATTTAAGCTCGCCTTTTATTCGTATGGTATGCAGTGAAAGTTTTTCCTGTAAGCATAATTTAATGCAGTTTGTTTCATATATGTATATATATATATATATATATATATATATATATATATATTAATATATATATTAATATATATATTATATATATATATACATATAATTATTTATATATATATATATTATATAATTAACTACATACATCATACATACATACGTATACATCTAGCTACAAATGTCCTTTAATATCTAATTCGCTCTCCCTCGGAATTTTTAAATATCCCCTTTGGTTAACATATTTGAAAATGTATTAATTCTGAGGTAGAGCGAATTAGATATTAAAGAATATATGTAGCTCGATATATATATATATATAATATATATATATATATATATTATATATATATATATGAATCACGGTGATATGATATGACACATATATATATATATTATATATATATATGTGTGTGTGTGTGTGTGTGTGTACGTGTGTGTGTGTGTGTGTGTGTACGTACGTATGTGTGTGTGTGTGTGTGTGTGTAATGTGTGTATATGTCATTAATCTCTTAACAAAACCAGAATAAATGATACTATACTGTAGTATTTATTAAACGTCAAAAGTGTAAAAAAAAAACTCGGATGTAGATCAGGAATAAAAAAAAATACCAGATTACTCTTAATAGAACTGGGAGTGTGTTCATTGGCGAGTGTGTTCGTTTGGTTGCATAGGAATTTAAAGGGTATATATTTTTTTTGTAGTGTGGCCGCTGAGAATACGAGGAGGTCGTCCCTCAGGATATGGATGGAAGGAGGAAAAAAGAAAGACGTATGACCGAAGGTGCCATTGGGCGGATCCCAAAACCAATACATCATTGGCCTATTCAGTCGGCC
This sequence comes from Macrobrachium nipponense, assembly GCF_015104395.2. Classification (NCBI taxonomy): domain Eukaryota; kingdom Metazoa; phylum Arthropoda; class Malacostraca; order Decapoda; family Palaemonidae; genus Macrobrachium; species Macrobrachium nipponense. The sequence continues at coordinate 46,555,748 of NC_061109.1, forward strand.
GTCGCCTGTTTACCTCCCGAAAGAATCTATTAATTCACAATTACGGCCGTCGTTGTTCTCGTGTTTCGGTGCTATTTTTAGGCCTTAATCACTTTATTTTGCGATTGCATAGGCTTCTAGGAGCCCAGTTATATTAGAGGAGAGTACAGTCACGTGGTGCAGAGTTCAGGAAGGTCTTAATGAATGCTCTTTAGATGAGGTTGTGGGAGTGTTCCGCGGGTCATCCATCATGGCTTCTTTCAATTTGCCGCTTGACTCCGCCTCTTCCGCTTGTCCGATTCGCTCAGAGCTCGCCCTGTAGTAGCGGCTTCGGCTTAAGACGCTGCCCAGCTGTAGATGATGTAGTCTCATTGTTTCGATTTTATACGGCAATTTTAGTACTCCCTGTTTCGTATTGCAGTTACATTTAGATCTGAAAAGTTCGTTGTAGCTTTGTTATATTCATGAATTACACTCACGGTACCTTTTTATTTAATGCAAAACTGCAAAGATACAAAGTAAGTTTTCCTCAGTGATCCTGTTCATCTTTCTTTAGACACACTTTTAATTAATTTTAATAAGTTTTTATGTAAATTATTTGAAAAAGACCGGCATATTATATTATTCGATGCATAATTGTGGACACATTCACAGTATCATACTTGCTGGCCTTTATGTAGTACACATACACACACAAACACACACACAGAGTCTAATGTGTATGTGTATATATATACTTATATATATAATAATATATATATTGATATATATAAAATATACTACATTTATGTAATATATAATATATATATAGTATATATATATATAATATATTATATATATATATATATATATATATATATATATATATATATATATATATATATAAAACCAAGGCTGGTGGTGGTTCATTACATCTCCAAGAAATATGGGGCTTTTTCATCTTATATAACAATAAAAATATTCCGTCACTCCTTCTTTTTGGATGGCGTATACAGCAATATTATGAAATTGAGGGGTTCGTGAAGTGTTTTGCTTAATACGAGCAGCAGACTTCACATATTCATGTCTATAAAGCAAAAGTGTTTAAGCTGAAATTAATTCCTTTCATTTTTGTTGCTGTAATGAACTCTAAGCTCTTAGACTCGGTCTTCTGATTAGAGCGGGTTTAAATTCTTCTTGTTAGGAAGAGAATTTGTTCACATCGTTTCTGTATCAAGGAATGAAGAATATTAAGAAGTAGAGAATGTTAGACTTGTTTTTCCTCATTAGAATACTTATAATTTTAGAAGTGCCCTGTAGACTCTCTCTCTCTCTCTCTCTCTCTCTCTCTCTCTCTCTCTCTCTCTCTCTCTCTCTCTCTGTAAATACATACGTACAAATATTATACAAACACATATTTAGGGTTCAAAAATTCAGGCCTTAGAGTAACTTGCACACACACACACACACATACATACAATACATACATCTATATGTATGTATGTGCAAGTTATTAGGCATAAATGAAGGCTAAATTTTTTGCCTAAGCTCTCAAATCTCTCGTCTCTCTCTCTCTCTCTCGTCTCTCTCTCTCTCTCTCTCTCTCTCTCTCTCTCTCTCTCTCTCTCTGTCATGTTGTGCGGTTACTGGGATCTCATTCAGAGGCCGACACACCTCTTTCACGTTATTTAAGATCTTTGTTTCGTCAGCAATGCAAAAAAAAAAAAAAAAAAAAAACAATAATAAATTAGTGAACTTCCATACAGCACCACGCAGACCCACAGAATCCTGGAATGTTTTTTTTTTTAGTATCGGTTTCCTGTTATTCAACTGGCGTGGAGGTTTTCATCTTTTTTTTTTTTTTTTTTTTTTTATTATTACTGGTTGGTATCCTGTTACTAAACTTTAGCAAATGTTGTTGTCTGTTATGCTAGTCTCTTTTTTTTTTCTACCTTGACCTGGGCCCACATTTTATGGTAAAAATAAATATGGGATAAAAAATAATATAAAATAAAAATATAGAACAATATGGTCGTCAATTTCCTCGGTTGGACAGTTGGAATTAAGGAATGCATTTTTTCTGTTACTTTATTGCACGTCTTTATGTATTGATATACATGAACAAAATTGCACTAATTGCTGTCTTTTCACCTAGTTCATCGATTTATTATTCTTGTTGTCAGTATTCAAAATACTAAATTACGAATTTTGAGAGTCATAACCAGTTACATGTTTTTCTTTATTGTTATTCTTTTTAATTCGGCTCATCCAAATCTTACAAAAGTAACGTTGTTCAGCGTAAATTGTTTTCCTTCCAGGTAAGTTAATATAGTTTATTTCCAGCTTCTTTGTATTATGAGTGTTCTAAATTTTGGGGGAGCGATAACAAAATACGAATCATGGTATTTATTTACATCGCTTAGTATAGTTATACCAGCCTACGTTATTCTCCATTTTTACAATTGTGGACTCTCTCTCTCTCTCTCTCTCTCTCTCTCTCTCTCTCTCTCTCTCTCTGTATCTCAAGGTCGCTGCCCCATCTGGGAGTCGACTCTTCATTTCCCTTATCGGTCTGTCATCTAAAAAGGTAGAATTAAGCCACGCGGCCCCCCGCCTACACGCGGGGCTCTTGTGTTTTGTCACCGTCGGGGGATTTGTTTATGGAACCTCGTTCTGATTTAGCAGAGAATTGGCCAAGATGAATTTTTGCCTCGAGAGGGGTTTGATTTTGTCGGTCGCAGCGTGAGAGACTTGGTTGACACTTCGCAGCAGCAGACAGAAACTAACCATCCATCCATCTCTCCCCATAACACACACACACACACACACACACACACACACAACACACACACATCCTCTCTTTATAACGCAACCTCTTTCTCTTCATATGCTCATTGCCTTGGAATCAGTATATTTGACAGTTTGGTGTCCATTTACTTTGTTGTTTGTGGTATTTTTAAGATATGGAAATTTCGTTTTTTACTGTGCACTTTTTTGTGATAAGTAAACATGTCAAGTCAACACAGTTCCCATATTGGCTCAGGCAGTAGAAGAACTACGAAGTTAACATATTTTCTTTTTTTTAATACTGCGCTGCATTGAGCGAGTGTCGTGAGAATTGGAAACGCAAGTCTGTTTATTTTCTCTTTTATTTAAGAAAATACATTTTAAAGTTCATTTTGCAATTCAATACATATACAATATTACAATATATGTAATTTTTCTACAAAATCAAAGGAAATTTAACATGATCACCAACTTACACTGCTGTGAAGTACTCGATGCTTTTTACACGTAGATCCCTGGTAGAGAATTTCATTATTATTATTATTATTTCGTGTGCCTATGGGTGTGAAGGCGGTAGGGGGATATTTGCCCAGAACTGGTCTATAGCAATATTCTTTCAATTCGGTAGGAGGTCAACCATTAACTTAGAACTGGATCATGGTCATCTTTTTTATTCAGTAAATGACTACATTAGTATTTCTTTGAGAATTTAGAACTAGTTCAATATGGAAAGCTATCAGGCTCTGCCGGTGATCCAAATCATTTACTATATAAAAAGATGAGGAAAGTCAGCTAATCGTCGGTGATCCAGATGCAGTTACAGATTTCCACAAGATATTTCTGAAATCTTACAATAGCATTTAATGAAATTCCAGATCTGGACTACATTTCTAGGCCACACCCATATTAGGACTATGTATTGTATGCGATTCTGGTCTAATTGATTTATACAAAACTGTCTTCCCATAAAACCTATGGCTAGTGCATATCCGGAAGTAAGTAACTGTATGGCCTGGGAGAAGCGTGCGATCGGACTGAGTGTCCTTGTGGTATATCAACAGATTTGCGTTTTCTGTCACTGGCAGTGCACCAGCTATAGGAGATTCACATCAGCCGTGCATTTGATGTCTAGACCAGTCCCTTACGACGCTCCTGATTGGCTGTTGATAAGCCAATGACAGGGCTGGAAACTCTCAGTCGCTCGAGAGAGTTCACATAGGCATGATGTATGTTCCATCTCTCCTGAGGGATAAGTCTTTCAGGAGGTGGAACATACATGCTGCCTATGTGAACTCTCGAGAGAGACTGAGAGTTTCCAGCCCTGTCATTGCCTCATCAACAGCCAATCAGGAACATCGTAAGGGACTGGCCTAGATGTCAAATGCACGGTTGATGTGAATCTACTATAGCATATGAATGAAGTAGCTTCATCGCTTAGTTTCCGCTGTTTAGAATTCTGTTAGATTACGTAAACTCTTTGAGCTTTATGATGGATTTATTCTTCAGTTCATCTCATTTCCATTAGGTTGAATTTAGACCACCATGTCGGTATATTTGGCGCCTCAGAGACGTACTGGCATTTTCCCTTTCGTTCCTTGTTACTTTTCTATTGTAGGTATTAGAATTAAATCTGTTTGAAAGAAGTATCTAATTTTCACATATGTTATGGGCCCCCAAGTAGTCTTTCATAACTACATCATTTCAATTCAGAATTGAATAGCAAAATGTTTTAATTATCAAATATATCATAGCATAAGGTACGCAACACCGGTCCCGTGTACTCAAGAGTTTATCTATTTACACCGAACACCTCTGCAAACAAAGTATGGAGGACAGCCAGCGAAATGCTGACCGAGCAAAGATGAACTTGTTTTCGGAAGACCGATGTTAAAAGGGAGATTGCTAGTATAATCCTGACGAGGGAGGCACTCTGTCAGGTTACCAAAATATTAAGCAAATAAAATGTCACCTTGAATTAGCCAGTGGAACGCTTTTATTAGGCTCCTCTCTCTCTCTCTCTCTCTCTCTCTCTCTCTCTCTCTCTCTCTCTCTCTCTCTCTCTCTCTCCCCAGCCAACATTTGTTTCTCAATGACGATGATGGCGTGTATAAAGTCGAGTGTTGTCTCCTCCATGTACTTTATCACTCTGGTAAATCAAAGATGATATCCTTTCTCTTAATTGCATTAATAGTAAATACTTCGTTTCAAATAATTGAAAACGTGCATTCTCTTTGATGTTGGATGCTTTCGTCTTTTAATAATAATGTTTATATAGTTCCACGTTTTTATAAAAACCGTGCCTTTTTTATTTATATTTATAATTATATTAAATTGAGGGAACTTTCATACAACGACTTCAACATTCGAAATTTTATAATACTAAATTTAGACTTGTTACCAAATGTTGCAGGTATCTCGTACCGTGTGACTCATAATTCCAGCAGATTGTTTATAGTTTCAGTACCTGATATTATTATTTTTTTCTTCTTTTTGGTGGGGGGGAGGGGGGCGGGGTCTATCAGTCATCCTATTCGACTGGGAGGTTTTATAGTATGAGGTTCCGGTTGCGTTGTTGTTGTTGTTGTTCTTATTATAATTATTATTATTATTAATATTATTATTATTATTATTATTATTATTATTATTATTATTATTATTATTATTATTATTATTATTATTATTATTATTATTATTATTATTATCGTTGTTTTTCTCACCTCTAGATTGAATTTTTACTCTGCAGCTCGGACTCTATATTAATTTCTTATTTTGCTTCTGTCACCTCTATAATAGAAAATATGTTTTTTTTTTATTTCTATAAACGTGCGTTGTAATTATTGTCTTTACCTTTAATTAACAAAACATTTTAATTTTTCGACTTTCTAGATATGAAAATTCATTTTAACTGTTGCTTATCTTTTTTCCCGTAACCTCCATCATTTATGATATTATTGTTGATATATTGCTTCTTTTTATTATTCTTGCATTTTTCTATATCTCTCCTCCCTCCATATCTCTCATGTTTGTATTTTCTTTGAAATTCAGCTAGCAAAAATGATCGCACTTCAAAATGATAATTTATTTTCATTCAGCTTTTCTCAGCATGCTCTCATTTGATATAAACAGCTGCTTTTGAATTTTGATTCCAAACGGTTCCATTGAGTTGGAAAACCATTTCATCTCTTGTAAAGGAAACCCATTCCTCCCTCTCCTATCACAATAATATCTTGGCACTTTCCGAACTTCCTCCAAGTTGATCTAAATCATTTTTGGAACTTTCTTTTTCCAGGTACTTTCTTCATGATTGTAACTGTCATTGTTATCTGGTTTTAGTTAGATTATTCATAACATTAAACGAAGAACAAAAAGGAGTCGTAAAAGTCATTGCTTGGAAAATAGGCCTTGAAGAGGAGGAAATTGTATTTGTATGGTATTGTTGTTTTGTGAATGATTTGTTATTTTGTCATAACTTCATCACCTCTGGTTTATTAAACGAATAGATATTTTTTTACATTCTTTGAGATGCGGCTTTGTAAGGATTTGGAAGTGTCTAGAGAGAGAGAGAGAGAGAGAGAGAGAGAGAGAGAGAGAGAGAGAGAGAGAGAGGTAACATCGGAGTTGTCCTAATAAAGCCTTCATCAGTCGAACCTTCTTCGGAGCAACGGGAGGTCCTTCCTCAATAACAAATATCCGATCCCTGGTCCCTCTCTGGTCAAATGGCCCTCCTCCTCCTCCTCCTCCTCCTCCTCCTCCATAGCTGCTCTTCTCGCAATAAACACGAAGCTTCAGACAGAGACTTTAATGTCGATGTTTTGCTGTTGCCTCTCGTCAGCCTTTTTAAGTGTCGTTCGTTTCGAAACACTACTTCAAACGTTATTTCGCTTGATTAAGTGTAAATGAAAAGTTGGTGTCCTTTACACAAGGTGTTTGTCACAAACAGGATACCTCCTGGTTAGGTCACTTGGGACCGAGATGTTTTGTTTAGGAGTTAAGAGTAAAACTTTGTTTTCGTGTTTGTTTTGGACTATTACCTCCTTGTTTGTAGATTTGCTTCTGGGTGTCCATACTCCATAGTGATTTATTTTGCCAATTCTCGGGATTCGAATATCGTATACAAGAAATATGTAATGTAATGTGCAACATAGTTGTTTTTTTTTCTGTTTTAAATACTTTCATTACCATTGTTAGCATTTCCTAGGTAACTGTTAATATTATATTGTCGTTGTAAGAATAATAATTTTTTCCATTTTTCTTAAGAAAAATAGAAAAATACAATATATAAAATCAACTCGCTTAATTCTGCCATTCTCTTTAACAGTATTTGCCTAAAAGAGGGTCATTTACGAAAAAACCAAAAATGTAATATAATGATAATTTTTGAAGGTAGGAGACCCTCTCTCAAACATGTTTTATTAAAGAGGATGTTAGCATCAGTGGAATTGATTTTTTATATGGTCTTTTCAACTCTTCTTATTATTTTCTTATTATATGGTCTTTTCAAATATCAGCCCTGATGAGAAGAAAATAATAAGAATTGAAAAGACCAAGTATAAAATCAATTTCACTGATGCTAACCTCCTATTTAATAATAATAATAATAATAATAATAATATATGAAGGTAGGAGACCCTCTCTCAAACATGTTTTGTTAAAGATGATGGCAGCATCAGTGGAATTGATTTTATATATGGTCTTTTCAATTCTTCTTATTATTCTCTTCTCATCAGGGCTGATATTTGCTAATAGCTGGCCGATGTTCATATCTCGGTGAAAGAAATGTTTTCTAAAAATAATAATTTATTGATATGATAACAAAAGTGGTTAACAAATCTTAGTCTAAGGTGTAACGGAATTCCAACGTTTCCAACCGTATCATCGGTTCATTTTCAAGGAAAGGTGAGCTTGAACTGATTGAAATGGGTTTGTTGTTGTTGTTGGAGTATTAAGCTGGCTTTATGCCAGCACGGCTTTAGCTAATGTAGCAGCCCGTAGGTCATTTGAATTATTTTTAGGTGCATTGGTGATTTAAGGATATGAGGCGATCTTTTTATTTATGATTTCTATGGAATGTGCAGGTGGAATGGTATGGATTCAAAAGTGAAAGGAAAAGTGAATAGGCAAGGTTACAAACCCCTTTAAACCCTAAGGTACCCATTAGTAGAAGATAAAGATCGATAGTAGCGAGTCCTGGCGAGTCAGAGATAGCCAGTAATGAAATCGAAAAATTTATAGTCGTAGAAAAACGGAAAAAAAAAAGCGCAACTCTATGGAGTTCAAGTACCATATTTCACTTTACGAGAAAAAAAAAAAGCAGAGCGTCGATCGTTTAGCAATAGGGAACGACGAAGGAAAAACGAAATATTATCAGTTTTAGAAACAGGATAACAAAAATAAGCGACAGCTTAAGCGGTAGTTTAGAGTGACAGTTGAAATATTCGGTCGTTAGACGTGAGGCGGCCGAAAAACGGAGGGGAAAGGGAGGATTGTTTAGTAAAAGAAAAAGCAGTTAATGCTATAAACAGCACTTTTCATTTAGCTGCGATCTTTATGTTTGAGATCTGTATCTGAAATCTTCTAACAGGAGGTCATCTGGGAGACTGATCTCTAGGTCCAACAGAGCGTGGACGAGCTCAGAGAACAGCTGATGACCACTGCCACTGTCGTTGTTAAAGATGGCTCTATTTAAAAAAGCCTCAAACTCCTCGTAGGTCAGCAGGAACTTTCTGATTTGATATTCTCCTACGAGGAAGTATTCGTTTCCGACGCTTGAAGTTCTGTATTCTTGTTTGCAGGTCTGAGTTTCGCTGTTTTGCTTAGCTATAAACTCCTCTGTTTGTGTTCCTGCTTCTTTAAACAAAACAGGAGCTACTGTCGGTGTCTCGGTCTGCATTTCTTCTTCAACTGCGTCTTCTGTCTGGGTTCCTGCTTCGGCACGAGCAGGAATCGACGTCTTCGGCGATGCAGGGTTGGGGGGTAACCTGAGGGGTTGGGGGAGTAGGGGGAGGAGGTAGAGGGGCGGGAGTTTGGCGATACGGAGAGGATGAGGGGGTGGGGATGTAGTGCCGGGATCGAGGAGGTTGGGAGGAAGGTTGGGTGGTTTGTGGTACAGGATGTAGGTTCGTTCTAGGATCGAACCTGGGGTTGCTGGGAGGTTTCCTGGTCGGTGATGGTTGTCGAGGTCTTGCAGGTGGAGGAGGGATGCCCTTCGCCTTCCAAATCCTCTGCAGTCTGACTGGGCATCCCTTAAACCAAGCATGATGGTTGCTGGCTGCAGGTTAGGGTCATCGGGCAACTGTGTGGCCCTTTTCCTTGTACTTTTTCAAGCACACTTCTGTCTCGTGTTTCGCACTGCACACTCCACAGATGTGTTCTGATTTGCATTCGTTCTTGTGGTGTCCATACCTCTGACACTTGAAGCATCTCAGAGGCTCTGGTACGAAGGCTTCAGTCTCGTAAGTGCCAAGAATCCCAAGGCTGACCCTGGCTGGAATTTGGCCCTTGAAGGTCGCTGCTATCTTTAGAGTTTCCTGTCCATCTTTTGCAGTACATCTCTTGGCTTCCATGATGTTGGGAACCTCGAGGACTCTTTCGATAGTTATGTATTTGGGGACTTTGCATATCATCCCCTTGCTTATTTTTGAAGCAGGATCAAGAAGGTGGCACAGGTTGTCTTTCCTCAGTAGTTCGGCAGCTTTTTGGTCCTTGGGAGTAATTATGAATTCTCCCCTTAAATTCGGTCCTGGCTATGAGGTTGGTCTTCTGGATATTTTTTCTCGAGGGCCCTGACTGCAGCATATGAAGTCTGGTCCCTCGATAACAACAGCTTTGAACTTGGGAAGTGCCGGAAATTCCGCAAAACTCGCCGTATTCGGTGCCGATGTCGTAGGGAGCAGGTTGTTATTGGTCGAAATCGATGGTACAATCTTCTTCTGTTTCTTCTTCTTCTTCTTCCTTACGGTGGCGAAGCCCTGCTCGTCCTCCAAGGGCGGGTCCTCCCTGGGATTACCGGGCGACAGGGGTCTCTTAGAGGCCATACTTGTCAAAATTGTAGGTTTAAAATGACGAGAGTTACGTAACGCGCCTGTGCACGAAAATACGTAACCTGTCTGTTGAAATGGGGTCGTTCGGCGGTATTTATTGTGTCCCAGGTGCTCTGTCTGATGGGCGCTGCATTTTCATTGGCTGAACAGAGGATTAAGTCCCTGAGTCAAGCCGTCTTGCAGAGGTGGAAGCTCGCACTGCTCTTCTCGTGCGGACGCTGGAGACTGGGAGCGTAGTATTGGGAAGGTCATTGCCGATAGACGGGGGCACCTGATTGGCCCGTTCGATCGGCTCTATGGTGCTGGCGGGCGGCGCCCTTCGTGCCACCGTCGGGAGGAGTGAAGTCTCTTGGGTGGTGTTGAGGCTGGGTCTCTCCTTCCCGATGTGTAGGGCCTCCAAGAGGCGGAGGCGACGGTGGTCTGCTGCCTTATCGATAATTCTGATATTAGGAATAATGTCATTCCTAATTATCCTGGTATTGTGGACGTTTTTGGCATGATTATGGATGGCGCCTTCCTGAGCGTGGCAGGATATCCTCTTCGAAAATCGCATAGTCGTCATACCAATGTAAGCGCCGGGGCATTCCCGGACAGGGCATTTGTACTGGTAGACAACGTTAGTTTTCTTGAGAGGGTCCTGCAACACGGGGGCTGGATTGTTTTTCATAATCAGGCCACTGGTCTTCTTGCTCTTGTAGTAAATTATTAGTTTCACCTTTTTTCGCAGGGTCCGTTGGGGGAGACGTTCCTTTCTATGATGGTACGAAGGGCTCGCTCGTCCTCTTTGTATTTCTTATGAAATACTCCCTTGTAAAAGAGAGTGACGTCTTCAAGGGCGGCGGGACGAGGCTCCTGCTGATACCACTTATCGATGTTTCTGCGAATGCATTTAGTGATGTCCCGGTTGGAATACCCGTTGTTAATTAAAACTTGGGCAACACGTTCTAATTCAGTGTGCGTGTCCTTCCACGAAGAGCAGTGTGAGAGAGCTCTCCTGATGAAGGCGCTGATCGCAGTGCGCTTGTATCTCTCTGGACACTCGCTCTCGCCGTTCAGGCACATGCACAGGTTCGTGGTTTCGTATACACCTGTGTTACGAAGCGCTTCCTCTTGTTGCCCGACGAGGACGTCAAGGAAGGGGAGGCGAGAGCGAGTGTCCAGAGAGATACAAGCGCACTGCGATCAGCGCCTTCATCAGGAGAGCTCTCTCACACTGCTCTTCGTGGAAGGACACGCACACTGAATTAGAACGTGTTGCCCAAGTTTTAATTAACAACGGGTATTCCAACCGGGACATCACTAAATGCATTCGCAGAAACATCGATAAGTGGTATCAGCAGGAGCCTCGTCCCGCCGCCCTTGAAGACGTCACTCTCTTTTACAAGGGAGTATTTCATAAGAAATACAAAGAGGACGAGCGAGCCCTTCGTACCATCATAGAAAGGAACGTCTCCCCCACGGACCCCTGCGAAAAAAGTGAAACTAATAATTTACTACAAGAGCAAGAAGACCAGTGGCCTGATTATGAAAAACAATCCAGCCCCCGTGTTGCAGGACCCTCTCAAGAAAACTAACGTTGTCTACCAGTACAAATGCCTGTCCGGGAATGCCCCGGCGCTTACATTGGTATGACGACTATGCGATTTTCGAAGAGGATATCCTGCCACGCTCAGGAAGGCGCCATCCATAATCATGCCAAAAAAACGTCCACAATACCAGGATAATTAGGAATGACATTATTCCTAATATCAGAATTATCGATAAGGCAGCAGACCACCGTCGCCTCCCGCCTCTTGGAGGCCCTACACATCGGGAAGGAGAGACCCAGCCTCAACACCACCCAAGAGACTTCACTCCTCCCGACGGTGGCACGAAGGGCGCCGCCCGCCAGCACCATAGAGCCGATCGAACGGGCCAATCAGGTGCCCCCCGTCTATCGGCAATGACCTTCCAATACTACGCTCCCAGTCTCCAGCGTCCGCACGAGAAGAGCAGTGCGAGCTTCCACCTCTGCAAGACGGCTTGACTCAGGGAGGACTTAATCCTCTGTTCAGCCAATGAAAATGCAGCGCCCATCAGACAGAGCACCTGGGACACAATAAATACCGCCGAACGACCCCATTTCAATCAGTTCAAGCTCACCTTTCCTTGAAAATGAACCGATGATACGGTTGGAAACGTTGGAATCCGTTACACCCTTAGACTAAGATTTGTTAACCACTTTTGTTGTTATCAATATCAATAAATTATTATTTTTAGAAAACATTTCTTTCACCGAGATATGAACATCGCCAGCTATTAGCAAATATCAGCCCTGATGAGAAGAGAATAATAAGAAGAATTGAAAAGACCATATATAAAATCAATTCCACTGATGCTGCCATCATCTTTAATAATAATAATAATAATAATAATAATAATAATATTATTATTATTATTATTATTTTATTTTATTTTATTTTATTTTATTTTATTTTATTTTATTATTTTTTTTTTATTTTTTTTTTTTATTTTATTTTATTTTATTTTTTATTTTTTATTTTATTTTTTTTTTTTTGTTTTTTTTTATTTTATTTTATTTTATTTTTTTTTTTTTTTTTTATTTTTATTTTTTTTTTTATTTATTTTTATTTTATTTTATTTTTTATTTTATTTTTTTATTTTATTTTATTTTATTTTATTTTTATTTTATTTTATTTTATTTTATTTTATTTTATTTTATTTTTTATTTTTGTTTTATTTTATTTTATTTTTTATTATTTTTTATTTTTTATTTTCTTTTAATTTTATTTATTTTATTTTATTTTATTTTATTTTTCTCTCTATCACAGTCCTCCAATTCGACTGGGTGGTATTTATAGTGTGGGGTTCCGGGTTGCATCCTGCCTCCTTAGGAGTCCATCACTTTTCTTACTATGTGCGCCGTTTCTAGGATCACACACTTCTGCATGAGTCCTGGAGCTACTTCAGCCTCTAGTTTTTCTAGATTCCTTTTCAGGGATCTTGGGATCGTGCCTAGTGCTCCTATGATTATGGGTACGATTTCCACTGGTAATCCCATATCCTTTTTATTTCTATTTTCAGATCTTGATACTTATCCAATTTTTTCCCTCTCTTTCTCTTCAACTCTGGTGGCCCATGGTATTGCGACATCAATGAGTGATACTTTCTTCTTGACTTTGTCAATCAAATTATTATTATTATTATTATTATTATTATTATTATTATTATTATTATTATACCCATACCATCAAAAATGACGAGATGAACTGTTCTGTAGCTGGCACGGAGGCACCTTTATTTTGCATTCTAATGAAGGAGCCACTGGTGAGAGAATCCAGCCCTGGCTGGCCGACAACGCTTTCCAACGTGGAATACTATCTAAATATATGTGAATAATTATTGCTTTTTATCATATTGAGATTGTATTATTACATAATCAGTGACCAACAGAACCAGGTTGAGCTGAAAAAGCGTGATTTCATACGCGGAAATGTGCAACGCAGCACCGAAAAATGATTTCCCCCGTGAAATGAAACCTTTGTCGTAATTTCACCGCAAACTCTCCTATCACAAGGGCGTGCATGACAGCGTATCGCACTAAAGACCCGGAATCCATGAGACTCCCCCCCGCCCCACCCCCACCTCGAGGAGTTCTCCTTTTTTCCCTCTCTCTTTTCCTTCGGTCCACAAAGAAGCATCGAAGTCTCCATTAGATTTTCCACCCGTCACATTAAGGGAGATAAAGATACCTGCTACATTGAAATCACTGTAACACCGACAGCATCATTGCTCTCTTCCTCCAATTCCTCCTCCTCCCCCCCCCCCCCCACACCCCCGCCATCTTCTCCCTTCCCTGCCCCTTCTCCATTGCACAAGCAGCGCAGGTGAATGCTCATTGCTGCCCTCGGCTTGCTTTTATAAAGGATGGGAGGAGTGTGAAAGACGAGGTAAGGAGAGTAAAGGTGGGGTGGGGGGGTTTGTGTGACTTGAGGGTTGCTTTCATCCTTTTGCCCTCGTCTCGGGGAGTGATTTAGGAGGAAGGAGTTTTACGGATGCTTGTTCCCTCCTCCTCCTGAAGATGAAGGAGAAATGCGGAACTTTGGGAAGAAAGATGAAGGGTCTCCTTCGGGGGTGGATGGAGGTAGAGATCTCCTCCTCCTCCTCCTCCTCCTCCTCCTCCTTGAATGAAGGAATTTGTATTCAAGAGGCATCGCGACGCTGCTCAGCGACGTGATCGCGGGGCATCCGATTCGGACGTTATGCGCGACGTATCATGTTACCGTAGGGCCCTTCAATTTTTTCTTATGGCTCTCGCGAAGTAGCGCCAAAGACCCCTCGGGAAGAAGATTCGGGTCTCGCTTGTCATGTCGGCCGGTTATTTGCCGAAGCGTGTGTGGCATGGTGATTGTAATTACCCTGATATAAAAAGTGATGAGTGGATAGTGATAGGTAGTGTTGTGTTTTTCCAATCTTAGACATAGAAGGTTACAATTATTACATAATTAATCATCTTATTTTTCCTTTTAGAACTATTGATGTACAGAACCGTTAACTTGTTGCTTTAAATCCCTTCTAACATGTTTTCCCTCAAGAAAACTGGCAGAATAGTTTACATTTTTTTATTCACTTCTGTAATCCTCAGAGGATTGGCAAATGGATGAAGATTAATCTTCATCGAACCTGTTCTCCCACTCAAAATTGGCCAAACGTTAAGGTTCTCCTCTAATTTAATCCCTCTTAGATTTATCCCTTCAGAATTGACACAGCAGGTCATTAATTCATTCAACGTACATTGAACTCTATATCCCTCAGAATTGGCAAAATATTTTTCAGTTAGGGGCTAAAATATTTCTTTACTATTATTATTATCCACTTTAATCCTCATCTAACTTTATTTTTTGTACGATTGGCAAAGTATTGCGATTATTATCTACTGTAATCAGGGTTGGTGATTTTTTTTTATTTGAAAAAAAAATCAGTGATTTATTTTATTTTCTTATTTATTTGATTTTTTATGTTAGATTTTTTTTCAATCCTTTTTTTCCTCAAAATGTACCCTATGACAGAATTACTATTGATGTATCTTTTAGATTTCCAGTTCTGGCCTAAAGTATGTGCTTGTAATTTTTTTATATCAAAATAAATAGATGCAGCACAGTTATGCTAAGTTTTTATTAACCTCTAAACCATATTTTTCAATTTGTTTGCTTTCAAATTAAAGGGAAAAAAATTTTAAAATCACGATTTTTTAATGAAAAAAAATCAATGATTTAATCACTTGATTAAATGAGTTTGATTTAATCATTGCCAACCCAGACTGTAATATACCTCTTAATCACTTCTTGAAGAGCATAGCAAAATAAGCAACGGGAACAGTGCCTTTTATTTCCAGAAACTGTTAGCTCCTCTAAGAAGCGCTTGTTCAAAGGACACGTAATCAACGCCTCCGCTAATAAGGCCATAAATACTGATTAAAGGGGACCTGGAGTTCGGGGTTCTTTTCCAACGAGGAAAAGAAAATAGGATGAATTGTGAAAAATGATCAGGAGATGCCACCAGACCCACAGCCCACCTCCATCACCAAACATTCAGAACCGTTCCGGATGTCACCACCTTAACTTCAAGCAAATGGGGTAAGTGTCAACGAGTGAGTTTGTGGGTAGTATGTATGTGTGTGTGTGCTAGTGTATGTGTGTTTTAGTCCCCTCCAGCTGCCTGCACTGCCCAACAAAAACAGACAATAACAAAAAAAGTATCCCGACCAGTGGCCAAACACCTCGGGAACAAAAGGAAAAGTCAACCAGATGTGCTCGTTAGGGCCTCCCCAACATGGGTTCTGGCGCTAAGAAAAAGATAAATAAGACTATCACCCTAAATGTCCAACTTTTTGTTGCCAGTGGGCAAAGAATATCCTGCAGTAATAGCTCAGAATAATTTGTTACATATGTTAACGAAACCAGCTTCGATTTTTCTTTGTTGAAAATTGCATAAGCCAAAGGTAACCCTTTTGCTTTTTAAGAAATAGCACGAATTATCTTTTTTTTTTTGTCCTTTGCCAAAAAAATCAGATGTAATAATTACAATGGATGACCAAGTCTGCTGGGCAGAGTGGGCAGACAGACGTCATTATTTGTGTAGGCGTCTAATTACCCCAGAGGGCACAATGTGTTAGGTCTCCGCCAGAAGGGCTCATTAAGAAAAGAAACTTGGACAGAGGCTGTTTTTAAGAGAGCCCAAATAAAAAAAATTAAAAAGGGAGAGAGAGAGAGAGAGAGAGAGAAGTTTCGAAGTTATAAGTTTCTGCAACTTACCTCTAATTTACACATAATTTTTTTTATCCGATATTTAGTCATAAATAGCCCTTTAATATGAAGTTCAGTTTTGAAAAAGCTGAGGCCTAATTGGAATTATTATGATAAGTGCACATTTTCCTCCTAGGAATAGCTTGTGCCTTTTTGGTTTGATGGAGTGGCATACAGTTAATTTAACCACTATGCTATCGAAGAGGAGAGGAGAGATAGAGCAGAGAAGAGAAGGTAGAGAGAGAGACGAGATGAGAAGAGAGATAGAAGAGAGAGAGATTCAAAATTTGGCATGGTCAGATGCACGCAAATATGTAATTCTCCTATGGGTGTAAGTTATTCCCACGTAGAGTTCATTCGACATAATTTCTTCATCCTCATAAATCTCTTGGTTATATGTGTCCATTTATGTAAGAAGAAAATACAGAACAATCAGACAAAAATTTATTAATTTCGTTGTTTGATACAATGACCAAAATGATCGAGTTTCTATTACCCCAGGATTCCCTGCAGGAACTTTAAAGTCTTTGCTTTCCATCTTTCATCGTCAACATGAAGACCCCTTTTAACGGAACTCGTAAGTTTGTCATTGGATTCTTATTGCTGGGCAAATATTATTTTTTACTATTATACACCTTAAGACGCACAACTTCGTCTGAAGGAGTTGTGCTATATTTTCGTTTTTATTTGTCCATCATGATTGTCAGACCTTTCCTTCAACATCTCGGTCCATTGACGTTGGAGTCACCCTGAATTAATCTTGCATGCAATAATGCGGATAATCTTTCACGGGAGCAGTTTATTGAATGTGTAAATCACCGGACAAATTGAAGCAATTTAAATTGAAACAGAACTCGCTGTTATTTTATGAATTTTTGTAACAGCTGTGACTGGCCTTCTTGGTCCAAGACCCCGGGATGTGTTCTTCAGTGTCATTTAGCAATCCTTCCTTCCATTAAGAATCAACGCAAAACTTCATGGTACATGTGTTCTGCTTAGACCGAAATCATCTGGGAAAATCATTCTTACCAAGCTTTCGATAAAACGAAAAAAACCAGCCAACCCAAAACGACTCGGGCAGCCGTGCCCATATTATTATTAAGATAAACAGGCTTCCTAGGTATCATGCTCCGAAGCTACCATTTTTCTAAATTAGTTTGTCTTATGATAGTAAAATATAATCTTAATTTGAGTCTCGAGTCACAAGTGTTGTTGCCTAATATCGTAATATGAGAAAGTTTTCCCGTCAAATACTTGTTTCAGAAGCATTGTTCACTATGGTGTTGTGATTGAATGAAGTTAGAAAATTCACCATAATAAAAATAATTCACACTTCATATAAGTACTTGATATGATGTTTACACTGCTTAAATTGTTTTATATCATTAAGGTAAATCATGTATAATTAAGGTGATTCATTAGCTTAGACATAAGTTTTTTGGCAAATACTTTCTGTGCATTAAAATCTTCCTTTTTCATTTGTCTGATGTCTTTCATGTACAGTTGAAATATCCCAAGTATATTACTATTATTCCATTCGCCATTATGATAGAAACTACATTTCATCATACAATGTTGTTAATTTAAGCTAGCGATGTTTTCGTCGTTGGTAGATTTTGGGAATGTATTGTGTTAGATTTGTGTGCAAAATTAAAATCAAATAACCAAGTTTAAGTTCACATTAACAGAAATATTTCCCTAATATATTACTCTCATCCTATTTGGCTAAAATTTCAAACAGACTTAAATATTTTAGTCCACAACATTCAATACTTTTATTTTGTCTATATTATAGCAATCCATTATCCTTCTGGTACTATGGAAGAAAATAGTTTATAATATTAGAATGCTCCAAAGATATATTTTTAAAGGTTAGACATTCAAAAGCGGATAGATAAAAATGTTTGCAGGAAGGTACCTTGTGTGATTTATCATAACATATATTTGGATAGTCGTAGAAAATTATGACAGAGGTGTCGAATAGAAAGTCTGGATCGCTCCGGCTAGGACGATGTCCTTATGAAGGAGCTCTGTGTAACCTGTTCAGCATAATTTCTAAGTGACATGTTGTTGCTCACAGGGTTTAAGAACTAATTCACGAGATAAAGATCTTGAAAATTAAGCTGCTATTTACTGCGAGTTTGCTTTAGAGGCTAGTAGAGAGAGAGAGAGAGAGAGAGAGAGAGAGAGAGAGAGAGAGAGAGAGAGAGAGAGACGGGCTAGGGAGTATCCAGGGTAGTTCATAAGAGGTCCTGGAAAGGATGCGGGATAAGGGGCGACGATTGTCGAAAAAGGAACGTGTGATTCCATGGTGGTTTATTTCCCCCATAAAACGACTTACACTCTCTCTAATCCCATGATTTACAGCAAATCATATTAATTACATTATAAGCAAATCCTTCGTGGCCTCGTAAAACCAATTCCAAGACGAACCAGAATATAAGTTCTCATGCAAATTAAGTCCTTTTGTTCACTTTACGTTTCCCTTTGAATTGCGAGGCTAGGACCACGGGAGAGAGAGAGAGAGAGAGAGAGAGAGAGAGAGAGAGAGAGAGAGAGAGAGAGAGAGAGAGAGAAATGGTTGATCCCCGTTGCGTTTATATCCACTGGATTGACGATACCAACGTACCGGTAGTGGTTCTTCATGGTATGTCTTGGCTGTGTTGGCAATAGCATTAAACAAGTTTTCTGCATTAAAATGTCGTCATGTCGACGACCAATAAACGTTTGTTATTAATATTATTATTATTTTTGCCACATTTTAGTTACGTGTTCTTTAAATGGTCAGATACCTACTTATTATTAGTGTTAGTTGATTCTCTTATAGTTTAGGTGCACGTACCACAGTTCCGAATCGCAATTGTATATGATGGTGACATTATCGTCCTATGTCTTAGCTTTGTAAGCACCTTTTTAAATAAATCCTTACTTCCCGCGAAAATGTTTGACATGCTGACATTATCGTGAGTGGTGTAGATGGAAAAAAATTGTTTCACTGTAATTTGCATTGATAATTGTTTACAATCCAGTGGTACCATTTTTGGAAGAAAAATAGCTAAGAGTGATATGCGATTTTTTAAATATGAAATTCGCATATATGATAAAAGATTAAGCCTTCCTATGATTTCGAACTTTCATTCTATGATGAATTATTGCATTTTCTCTTCGGGTGCAAAATTTTTGTTTCATTACAAATTCGAAACAAGTACAGGTGTATCCTGTTTTGCATTCAGTCAAAAAAGCCGGTGAATATTATATCTGATGTACACACGCGTACATGAGGTCACCGGGAGATAAGTAATCTAAGAACAATAAAATTAAAAGTATGAAGCATGGTAATTAATGGTTAACAGCTGAAAAATTTTGCCATCCAATCTGCTTACCTATCCCGTTCTATTCTTAATTTTTCCGGAAGGTGCAATTTCTCTCTCTCTCTCTCTCTCTCTCTCTCTCTCTCTCTCTCTCTCTCTCTCTCTCTCTCTCTCTCTCTCTCTCTCTCTCTCATGATTTCCCATTTCTTCACCAAACAGTAAATAAAATGGTAAATTGTTTATGCTTAATGAATAATTTTCCAATGTCAACGCGATTTGAAGTTGGCTGACATCATAATTTAATTCACTGTATTTTAATTTTATTTGTCGATCGTCAATCATTTTACGCAGATGTTTCAGATTTTTAGAAGATTTCGATACAATATTACTTTATTCACATTTGTATTCCGCTTAATTTCTAAAGGTAAAAGTTATAACACATTTTAGGTAAAAACTCGAGCAGAAAATGGTTACTTATCTTACCTTTATCTATTCGTTGCAGAATGGACATAAACTCTCACTAGTCGTGATGATGGATAAATAATACTAGTTGACCGATTTACTGAGAAAACAGCGTAGCTCAACGAAATAAGAATCATCCAATGAAGAGAACAGAAGAATAAATGGAAATTTCTTTATGCGTCTGAGGTGAAGGTAAATGGCTTTGCTTTTCTAAGAACTTCCTATAATACAAACTTGCAATACTTTTGTTAGTATTTCAGATGCCTTGCTATCATTCTTCTGTCGTAGAATTCAGTAAAAAAAAAAACACTTAAGCGTTCGAGCTGAGTGAAATGTATGAACTTAAATAACGCTACAAAATTCTTCCTTTAACTTCAGTCAAAGGAATGATTATTAGTATAGGATTACTAAGAGATGCACAAGCTCTGATGTAATCATTCCTAATATTTGTGTTAACTGCTGAAGAGTTAATGTACATCTAATTTTGCTGAAATGTTAACTTCCGCGTTTTGTATTGGTGGAGTTAACCATTTTTCTTTTACACTCAGTCGTGTATATTATATATATGTATATAATATGTATATATTATATATATATATAGATATATATATATATATTTATATTACTATGGTTATATTATATTAATATATATATATTTCAATATATCCCTCTCTCTATTATCTGTCTCCTCTCATAATAATCTCTATATTAATATCATAATCATCTATTACATACATACACGACTGAGTGCAAAAGAAAAATGGATAACTTCACTAATGCAAAACGCGGAAGTTAACATTTCAGCAAAATTAGATGAACATTAACTCTTCAGCATTAATTATATATATATATATATATTATATATATATATATATATATATATATATATGTATGTATGTATGTATGTATGTATGTATGTATGTATGTACATTATGTATATATATATTATATATATCACTTTGTATGTATATGTGTATGTGTTTGTGTTTGTGTAGCGGGAGACAGAAAACTGATAGAAGTTAAGAAAGGCATATTTATGTCATATGTCTGTATGTTTTTGAATACTTGCATCCACACACACAGAATTTTATGTGTAAAAAAAAAAAAGAAAAAATATATTTCTTTAACGTGAGAAGAGACTCCAATTAAGGAGTGTCTGTCGCTTGCCCCATCCTCTGCCGTCTCCAGTGGGTAGCAGATAATGGGATAAATCACGCTGAACGTTTATGAAAATGTGTTGGTCGAGCTGTGAAAACTTTAGGTTAGGACAAGCATCCAAACGTGGCCCACCCCCCGGTGCCCGCAATGGAGATGTTATACCTATCTCTTGTCCGTTTCCTTACACTCTTAACTGCTCGTTACGAGGCGTCTTCGGATCTTCGTATCGATATGTTAGCTTTGAGACTTTACTCAGGGCATTTGGCAATTTTTCTTCATTTTGTTTATTCCCGATGTATAATTTTTAGATATGAAGATAACGTAATAAGGAAATTAATCGCATAATTCGTCCGCCACTAATGAAGACTTACGAACGTTCGGACGCAGCTGTCGCCGCCATTAGACGGTATTGACGATGCTGCCATTAATCTCTCGCCACCAACCACTTTCCCGCGCTTTTGTCCGATCCGATACGTCGCCTTAGCCTTTAAGGCTCGGCTTCATTCTACATTAGGCACACATACTTCCAGTCCTAACTAGAATCGTAATTATGCCGGGTACGTTTCGACTCGCGTAGATATGAGGCACTCTCGGTACTGACAAGTTTTTCCTAGATAGAAAGCGAATTTTGCTTTTTATTGCATCATTTCTCTTCGAGTTCGCGAGGATCCAACCAGTCAAAAATAATCGAATCGGACGAGCTGTATACATACGTCATTTCCCGTCCAAAGAAAGAGCGCCAGCTCACAGCTTGCAAACAGCGCACCCTGGCGGAGTTCGGCATTGTATCCCAGTCTGAAAACAAATTTATTAGCCTTTTGAGTGCGTGTAATGTTCAAAGGTGTGGGCAGTCGGCCCCATAATTCTTAGCCGCACCATAGACCTTGAGGAACCGCCAATGAAGTTGAAAAGCACCGACCTCCCCCGCTAAAGACGTCATCTTACCCATCCTTCATGCTCATCGGGACCTCCCTTGACAAATCTCTTCGAAGAAGGATCATTACTTCCTCCAGGAATGATATCGAAGGATGCTCTGGCGTTGTTTTTGTGATGCATTTCGTTATGAAGGATGGAAGGCGAGACAGGTACCCCCAGCAGAGTCTCAGTGTCGGTGGCTATGTTCGACTCGCTGTTTGACAAGTCGAGGCTTCGTTGGTTCTTTGTGACGGCACCGACCTCCTCCACAGGAACCTGGTGCTTCCCTACGGCTGGTCTTACATAATTCTCCCCTTGATAATACATACTGGAGTCGTCAGTATTCGTTTGGAGGAACAATAATTGATTATGAGGCTAGAACGCGTCGATTCAAGCCTCCCAAAACACGTAGCCAGCCATCTTGCATTGAAGAAAGTTATGATTTGCTTTCCAAGTGAGCTCTTTCGTTGAAAGTTTATTTCCACGTGAAACTTGATTAGATACATTGGACACTAAAGATAAGGAAAATGGAAAGACGCCAACTAATCTATTTGTATGAAGAATGAATGTGCTAAGATTTTTTATCATAAGCCTAAGTTCAGTGGTTGTATGAAGTCAAAAGCTGAATATACTCTCGGCTTTATTCATGTATTTTTTATCGTTATTTCTGATACCTCTGTTAACGTTAAGATGCATCACTCGGCTTCGAAAGTCTTATTTTCTAGCATTTGATTTAAAGTTAATTTAAAATTTGGTTTAAAATCAACTTTATTCTTTGATAGAATTCACTTAAATCCACATTAGCGGTTTATTTGCGTTAAACTGTCAAAGTTTTGCATAAGAAACGTACGTATTGGGTGTTTTCAAGAAAAAATGGTTTAAGTAAAAAAAAAAAAACTCAGAGTAAATGAAGGAGAATCAGGGGTACCTAGTTTAACGAACAGATACGTCATGTTTAAAAATGTGCATTATTTATTTTTATTAATATCATCGTTATAATATTGAACCATGGAACCTCTGTAACGAGGCTATAATATTGAGAACTAAAGGCCACAGTAGTATTATACTTCCTCTGATTCCAGCTTAGAGGTAATTCCAATATAAGTTTTTAAACAAAGTTGATTACGGAGAGATGTACATACTTATTTTTAACTCTTCTGTAACCATTAATTATTATTATTATTATTATTATTATTATTATTATTATTATTATTATTATTATTATTACCACCCATTGACGACTTACTTGAAGCATCATAACTCGCAATAATTTGTTTGTATTGTTTGTCTTGGTGATTTCAATGCAACTGAAAGACATCATCTCGTCTCGCTGATTCCTACGTTGCCGTGTGAAGTGTACTGAGCGCATATTTGCGTGATGGTATGATATTTTCCCTTTCGATTGCTTGACGCAAGACTTGATTTGTAGTCAGTGATGGCCAGGTAAGTTTCAGCGAAAGATCAAAGCTGCTGCACAAAGAAATTATACCGTATGTTCTCTGATGATTTAATGGTTTTCTTGGTCGTTGTAATGAGGATTTGACTATAATGTTTTGATAACGGGAAATAAATTTAATTTCAACAGATAGATAGTTCCGGCTTTCCATGCTTTAAAAGGCAATGTAAATTTGTATTTGGGTTAATCATTTATTATTATGATATCGCAACCTGAGAGACGTATTGTTGCTTTGATTGGAAGATACCCTAATATTGAGGAGACTCCTCTCCGCCTCTTCATAATCAACTGTAGGTTGAAAAACTTATAGTGGAATTTTCTCTAAACTTTAATCAGAGAAAATTGGTCTATTCCGTTGTATGATTTAAATATCTTATTCATTCCCGTTCTGCGAATAATTCTTCCGTTCCCAAGGAATGGTACATTCAGCTTAAGAGCGGTATCCATGACCTGCGATCTGTAGGTTGTCGAGGTAGGAAGAAATTCCAGATTTTGTGCCTGAGCTTACCCTTTGTTCCTTAACAAACGGACACAGTCACATTGCTCGCATACACACTCACACACGCGCACAGTATGTGCTCATGCTCAGGTATCGTGATTGGTCAAGCATCACATAAAGCCACGGATTGTCAGGACAACAATGGGGACTTTAGCTATGATGCTTCTGCAAGCATCG
>NC_061109.1:46584815-46599815 GCF_015104395.2 Macrobrachium nipponense
CAATGATGACATTAATGTAAATAACGGATGATGTGATTTTGCGGTAATTTTTGGTGGGTTAAGAAATATAGTTAACCATCACCCCTTATTTATATCACAGAACTGTTATTTAATTATGGTGTTTAAATGTATTTCCATTTTAATCGTTTGTCATAATATTCTAGTAATTTTCTCTGCTTTAGATTAGATTTATGAGAATAAAGTTGCTTCTCGCCTTTTATCTTGCCCGCATGTACCCTCATAATTGCCATATATTTACGATTTTCCCTTTTATCATTTACTCATGTAACAACACCTCCGTCCTATGGACAAAAAACACACACACACACACACACAATTCCTTATCCTCTGTCGCCCACAACCTTTCAGGGAGATTTCTTTTGTATGTTTTACTTCCACTTTTTGCTTTTCTTACATTTTTTTAACCAAGGGATAACAAGCAATTAACGTCTCAGGTTCGGGCCTCACACCACCCAAAGCTTGTATTACTTTTTTTTTTTTTATCTTTTCCTTTTCTTTTCTTTTCCAGTATCTTGTTGGTGTGTGTAAAATTTCCTCATCCACCCCTCCGCCCTCCACGGGTTATTGTAAAAAAAGGTAGTAGGGCGGGGGTGGAGGTAGGAGGTGGAGGGGGTTTGGTGATGATTTGGCAGAAGGGAGGGGCTGTGGGAATGGAGTGCTGACTCTGGGAAAATCACTGGTGAGATAAGAACTTCAGTCTTTCGGGAATCCTAGATTTCGCTTGCGCTTAGGCAGAGCATAAATATTGAAAAGAAAAAAAAAAAAAACTGTAGACTAGAGTGTATGGTCATACTGACAACGCTTTCTAATATTTACCCTTTTTATACAACACTTACACTAATTTCGCTTTTTTGCTCCGCCTCCTCTGTAAAAAAAAATGTTGTAGGAATACATTCGTATCACGCATTTCACTGACATTCCCGATACCATTAAGGCGTATTGTGCACTAGCGGTTTCCCTATTTAGTTAATAGATTCCTAGTAATCGTTCTTGCAATTTATTAACAGCTTAGTATAATCGTCCTCATGCAAGGGATTCAAGACTGATTTACAATTCGTTGCTAAAGATGAAAATGAATCTTATTTCGAAGACTTCAAGATTATCTGGTGTTGCTCAAGTTGGACTTTAGAAGGATTTATTGGAGTACATAACTCATTGGTATTTATTTTCTTCGCCGGTACATGCCTATTTAGAATGTTCCAGGTTTTCTTATAACTGTATGCATTATTCGGGAAGTTGCTGCAGGATTATACCGATGAAAGTTCTAAAATGGGCGTAGGATTTCCTATCTAGGATTTAGTCGTAGATGTTTCTAGAATCATATATAAGTATATATATATATATATATATATATATATATATATATATATATATATATATATATATATATATATATATATAGATAGAGAGAGAGATAGAGAGAGAGAGAGAGAGAGAGAGTTGCCTTTTTTAGTTTTTATATGCAAAATTGGATTTTGTTTGATGTCAAGCAATCGATCGCTTCGTACACGTAGAGAGAGAGAGAGAGAGAGAGAGAGAGAGAGAGAGAGAGAGAGAGAGAGAGAGAGATACTACATACATACATCCACTGACTGTTGAGCCAAAGCTATCCAATAAATTACTCCACCTGAATTACTCTTAAAACCTTAGGCACACAACAGGCAATCTCCTGGCGATAAATCGCGACCCTTGTATTTCCAACTCGGAATTTTGACCAAACATTTGTGGTCCCATAAAATATTGGCGTTTGTCCGGCCTGACGTTCCTTCAGTAGGGTCCTGGGCCCCTTTTATTCGGATCGAGGAGGACCACTTCCTCGGTCCTCAGCGTGTGTTGGTGGGAACCAGAGAATGATTCCTGGCAGATTTTTATTCGAAGTAAATTTTCATTGTTATTTCATTTGGCTTTATTTTTATTCCTATTATCAAGAAACGTTGATTTGTGTGTGTGTGTGTGTTTGCGCAGAGTATTAGAATTGACTCTACGATAGTAAAGTAGCCTAGATAATATTTAATGGTATGTGTATGTTCATCACGTTCTGGCAAATGCAGTGGGCAAAAAGAGAATTCTCATGTACATTTTGTAAGTATATTATAACGATGCGAAATGCATCAGCTTTTGAAGGCCACTGTCCGAATATAAGAGGTTTTTGGATTTGTAATCATAGAGTTGATTGTAAGACAGTAACATAGAAAACAATTTTTCGCATTAGCTTTTTAATGTCTACAATTTAAATAGTAGTTTTCTTAATTTTCTTAATTTTACCTTTGTGACTTTTTTTTTTTTTTTGGGGGGGGGGCGGGGGGGGGTTTAAGGTATTCAAGTAAAGGAGCGATTAACATAGCTTTCTGTTTGGGGTTCTAATACGGAGTAGAAGTCTCTTGCGAATGAAAATTGGCGCAAGATTTCTCATGAATATATCAGCATCCTTCTCGAAAATTATTTAAAAAGGATTTTTGGGCACCTGGGTTCAAGTTACATACCATTTCTTAATAGCGGCAGGTTTCGTTGACTGTGAACTTATCTCGTCTGATTTGTTGTATGTTAATTTTACAGCTGACTTTTTCACCTTATGCCACGTTATATTTGATCACAGTGTTCCATTGTAATCTATAACTTGCTTATTTTTCTTTGCTCTTTCAATTATTTGTGATATAAAAGAAACATCTGAAGTGTTTACTTAAACTGAGTTTACTTATCATTCAGTTCCACAAGATTTTTCTCTTATGTGGACGTTTCCATCTTATAATTTAATTGATAATAAGAGTTAACGTTATTCTTATTCTATTCCTACGTGGTCATTAATTTAACATGCGTTTCCAGAGTTTAGTTAGGCCATGAGTCTACTACTTTTAAAAGTTTGCCTAAATAGACAGTTTAATGCCGTAACATAAGATACAATGGAAACAATTTATTCCTACCTCGTCTAACAGCAACGTATCAGGAGAGAGAAATCTCCTTGAGGTTGATTTTATTAGGAAATCCTGGTGTCCATGCTTTATTAACACACTAGAAGCATTATTGTTGCATTTTTCTTTCTCATACTATTTAAATCAATGTTTCTTTTATGTTTCCGTTACTATACGTCGGTTACGATCATTGCCATTCCGGAAGCGTTCCATTTGTTATGATTTCGCTTTAAAATGCTGAGATTTATATTTCTTTCTGTATGGTAAGAAAATATTGATGTTTACGAATAACATTTCTTGGTTGGGAAATTTCAAGCGAAGAGTCCGTGGACACCTGCACTCTAGGCGAACCATTATTGTCCACAGATCTCGGTAATTGAAGGCATATCTTCACTAGTCGGTCGGTGAAATCAAAAGTACGAAACCTTTTTGTCACACGACACTCTAATGGATGCTGCGCATTTAGCGAGGGCGAGAAGAGGAACGTCTAGGACTCTTAGGAGGATGGGAAACGCCGGAAAAGGAAATCACGACAGTTTTATGAAGGACCTTGAATGGAAGGAAAGATACGAAAAAGAGGGTAGGAAAAAAAATTGAGGAGATACCCTAGGCGGTAAATTCATTAAGACGTCGGCCGCTTAACCCTGAATGGGAGAGGAAATGATCGGCCAATTGGAAAACGACCAAAGAAAACGGAAGGCTGCGACAACTCAGACCTTAACCACAATGGGGTGGCGGTGCGACAAAAGGATCGAATCTGGGAGGACAAGGAGAGAGAGAGAGAGAGAGAGAGAGAGAGAGAGAGAGAGAGAGAGAGAGAGGAAAAAAGAAGAAAGGAACCGTGATGACTCAAGGAATGGCAGAGAAAGAGAACATAGAATTGGGTTGTAAAAGGGAACGAGTTAACGCGAGCGAACCACGGGGACAAATTCTCACGTTACTTCTGGGAAATCTAACGAAGACTCTCGAGCTCTGTCAGCAGACTCAACTATGTTTGTAGCTGGGTTACTGAAATTGTTGAAATTTCATCTCGAAAAAAGGGTATGGAGCAGATTGTCAGATTGTTAAGAGGTAAAATGAAAGTTTATATGGGAACCACTGAACCAAAACTTAAAGATGGAATATATCTTCCTTAGTTTTCGGACTGGATATTGGTAGGCTTCGTTTTCCTTCCAAAAGAAAAAAAATCCAAAACAGCATGGAGATTAAAGCTGGTTTAACTGAAATATTAGACCTAAGGTTCAAGAGGCATATACAAATGAGCTTTACCAATTTCTGAATCTTTCAGGAGTGATTGAGATGGAGGAGGGGGGGGGGGGGGGAAGTGGGGATGTGGAGGGTTTTGATGGAATAAGGAAAAATGAGTGAATCCTCCCGGAAATGTTTGAAAACAGTGAAAGATTAGCGGGAGCACCATCTGCTGCAACTTTGCTTAAAAGGATTTCTAATCAGGATTTTTTTGTAGCAGTTTACTAAACAATACTGACACGGTTGGTGAAATTCTCAGATTCGACGATGCAAATAACTTTATGCAAACCTAGACTCATGAGCTCTCGTTATAACGAATGGTTAAGGATGATGACATAAGGAATGAAATGAGATTTCGAAATAGAATATAACAACCTATGTTTTTCGAATACAATGAGGCGTTAGTGATTTCATTGTGTGTTTTTGCAGTGTGAGTCAATGAATTCATTACTTTCTCTAATAGTCTGCATAGGCCCTATGCAGACTATCGGAGAAAGTAATGAATTCACTGACTCACACTGCAAAAACACACTTTTATATAAATTAATTTGTAAAATGTAAAAGTAAGAAAAATGTCATATAATGAATAGCGTTTTATCTTGCAAAATAATTGATTCATATGACTAAGATAATGATGTAGTAGCCTTTGTAGTTATTTTTCATCGATTTTCCTCAAATGTCAGTAAAATTACGCTGAAAGCCTTGCGGTCCAGAAGAATCTGAAGCAGGACGAACAGGCCACAGCGGGATTTAGACACTATTCAAGAACAAGAACTGCTGCTGACAATTACCTCCCGAGGACAACTACCCCCCTGGACAACTATCCCCAAAAGTATAGAAAATTTATAAAAGGTTGAAAAAAGGTTGAACAACTAATTTTATAAATAATTCATTCAAAGCTTATGATAAAAGTTAAAAGCAAACATATATATGAATGCAAAAATGTCATAAAAAAGTTAAAACAAAAATTTAAAAAAAAAAGTTTGAAATACTTTGATTCATAAAAATCTATTTACATACAAAAATTTTAGTTGAAATTGTCATAAAAAAGTTAAAACGAAAAGTAATAAATAGCTGAAAAATGCAAATTATACGCAATACTTCGTAGATATTCTACCACATTCCTGTTTTCATAATTTCTTGTGACTGAAAGAATACTGGCTGAAACATCTAAATATTTCTTTCGAGATGGCTGTCTAGCAAAACCTGCAAAAGATTGTACCATATATATTTGTTGTAATCCATGCTCTCTTTTAATTTATGTTAAAAACTTCCAAATATTTGGATGGCAACAACCATCATTCGCTAAAAAAAACTCCTGTACCGCCCTTCCACTGCATTATTTGTTCTATGAAATTCATCTCCCTTTCTGTTGTACATATTCCACAACTCTATTCCAAACAATGGTTCCCGCCGTCTTCCTCTTCGACATGGTCGTCCTAAGCAAGGTATATACTCTTATTTTCTATATACCTTGGTCCTAAGTACGTGTCTTCAAAGTAGTCTTGCAACGGATATGTTTCAGGGGGGAGAAATTCACGCAGGGTTTCAAATGATTTTTCGACATCACAAGCAGGTACTAAAGCTAAAGCTGCTGTCATTTTCATTGCGATGGAAAACTTTATCCTCTAGGTATCGCTGCTGAAATCCATTAGATTGAATTTTCCTATATATGCTTTGGCGAAAGTGGAAAAAACATCCCTTTATTTTCAGTTTGTGGGAATGCCAGTTGTAAACTATTAACCATGGCATTTTCAAACTCTACCATGATAGTTATTGGCGCTAAATCTTGTTCCAGTATTTTCAACTGCTTCATTAAGTTTGAGTAAGTTTTTTGGCTTTTATCAGGTAAAAGGGCGTATATTAAAGGCACTGAACGATCATTTACCAAAGCATGAATTGTGTACAGTTGTAAAAATATCCGAGGAACTGTCTTGAACGTTCCATCTAGCGACCAGTGTGACGCTTGACATAAGTAATCCAAGTTTCTCTGTGTTCCAAAGATCAGAATTCGTTTCTCAACTGGTCCAGAGTCGACAAGCAGAAAATCTTGACCATTTTGTGTTTTGGTATGCTCATCTGTTAAAACAAGTTCTTGGGTATTTAAAGGCAATGGCCGTGAGAGACACAAACGTTGTCGATGGCGTCTAATGTTACGTCTTAAATGGTGAATTGGTATTTGGTGGTAGAATTGCTCCCGTTTCTTCATCAGTGGTTCCAGAAGCCCCAGAAAGTATTTGCTGCGGTGTTTCTTCTGTTTCGATGGCTGGCATTTTGACCCTCTGGATAGTTTTCACAACTTCAATTTTCGCTTTAGATGGCTCATGGGTGAAGTTATGAAGCCTACCAACAACTTCGCTTCGTTGTATATGAACTTTTAGTTTAGCTTTGCAACTGGCTTTGTTTCTTCTTTCTTCACATTCAAAAGAGACAACACCATTAGCCAAGTCTTTCTGCATACATACATACATATATACTACATACATATATATATATTATATATATATATATATATATATATATATATATCCATCAAGCACTAGTCTGTCTTTTCCTCTAGAACTTCTGATAAATTCCATGTTGCTTAGGGATCTCGGTTGTTTCACAAAATACCAAGAGAATAAAGAAATTCAGCTTGAAACATTTAAGAAAAAATTTGGCTCATAAACAATTTCAGAAATAATTTAATTGCACCTAAGAGTAATTAAGAGAGTAACGACAGTTTAAGAATAAAATCTTTTTGTATACAATTGTGAGAGTAACGTCATTTAAAGTAATTCTAGTCTGTTAACCGTTGTTAACCATTTTAGGGGGCTAGTTGTCCAGCGGGGTAGTTGTCCTCGGGGGGTAATTGTCCTAGACTCTGTCAGTCCTATCAGCAAAATCAGATGCATAAATATCTAATACCGAATATCCTTCTTCTTTTGTTTTTAAATAATGCGAGTTCAGAAATGGCGTATTCTCACAAAGTGATTTAATACAAATAAACTGACAGCTTTGCGGGAATACTGACAGAAGCGAAATCTCTTTGTTGGCATTTTTTAATCCTCCTGAAGATTTTGACAGCGTTCCCCCTTTAGATATTGGTATAACTATGAAAACTTTACAAATTCGTTTACTTCAGAAAGAGCATTGCAGTCAAAACAACCATGGGTGCAAGCAGTCATGAGTTTAGTACCAAATACTGCGTAATTGCTTTTCCAGGTATTAGTCTCCCCGGCAGAGAGAAGGTATGAGTAAATCAAATTAGTGTATTGAGAGTAAAAGGTGCAAATAAATATTTAACAACGTTAATTCTCTGTCAGAATACCTGCTTCGGATACCCAAAAGGGGTGACAGCAGGAATGCCAATATTGACGACAAGTAACAAATCCTCTGTTTTCTTTTGTCAATTTTAACATCAGTAGTTTACGAGTAAAGGCTTCTTCGCTTACATTTAATGTCTCCCAATCTGTCTCAACATTGAGAACTAAAGACTAATTTATTTCCATTTTTGAGGAAATATACATGTTTAGATATGGCATACAATTACTGGAAATTGTGTTCGACGTGTAATAAGTTCATTATTAATATAAAGTTATATTTGAAATGTTAATTATTGTTTCGATGTTTCTCTCACTAACATTTCACTTCTGGCCTAAACGAATATTTTGATCATATTTTGATAGTCGCTTTCCTACCCGTCTGTGACCTATGGGAAATTGACGATCCCCTGGTGAGCTGCGTAGTGTAGCCTTACAGGTGATCTGTCAAGAACCCCTGTTCTCAATTAACATCTCAATTTGACCTATTTTGACCTGGTTTGACCCGACATGAGTTACCTGCAGAGATGAATACCAACTACATGTCATTTTCCAGATTTAAGACCTGAGGAGTTTGTTGTAAACAACAGTCCGAAATAACAAATTTTCTCTCGTGTTATTCTTTTGTTTCTAGGATTTTTTTTTATCTCTTATTAGAGAAAATATACAATATTTTACAATTTTAACAGAAATACATACAGAATTTTATCCGTTGAGAGTATTATCATATTTCTTGTAACAATACGTAGCCAGCTTAGATTCTACACATTTTTTTTTATTTTAATTATATATATACTTGAATATATAGGTCATTTGGAATGAAGAGGACTGCGATTTTAGCCTTGTTTCAGATATTTTATATATAAAAAGAGGCAAATCAAGAATATTTTAGTGTACCTAAATATCATGTTCAGTCCATACACAACGTTGGCATTACGATTTTATTAAACGGTTAAAATGTCTTCACCTGTGGGTGAGGGTTGGGTGGATAATGACTCGAAAGGATGCCATGTTGGGTAGCTCCAACATCATTTTTGTTTATTGACATCTCCCATGGAGACTCGACGGTCGTATTGACGATCGCTGTGGGGTTATCTGTTCCACCGATTCTTCCTAATCCCTCTTATACATATCTGTTACTTACATACCTCCCCGCACCCTTCCCCACTCACTCTCATCACTCCCCCCTGGACACCCATCTCCCCTTCATTGTTCCCAAGGTCCAAAGGAGATTTCCATTCGGGCTCTGCCTTTTTTCCCACCACCTGTCCGCGAGAATGTCCTCTTGTTCTCACTGATGTCTCTCTTTATTGTTGACGGCTTTTTCCTCCTCTTACTCCCCCAATTATCTCTATTTCGTTGTGATGGTTTACGTTTTTTTTTTCTCTCTCTCTCTCATGCAGATATTTAGGGGTGCGTTCTCATTTAATTTTTTGTTGGGATTTTTTTAGTACTCTAAAGGGTTATATTATACGGCTGACTGGATACATTGTTTTTTACTTTCATTTAGAATTATAATAAGGTTTTTTATTAAATATTCCCGTTTTTTGTTATATATGTATGTTATGTAGTGTATAATTGATGTATTAATATAATATATATTTATATATATAGTTATATATGTATATATATTATATTATTATATTATAATATATATGGTGATGTGTGTGTGTTTGTTAATATAACATGTATATGTATTAGTATCGTATATATATTAGTACTATTTTTGTTATCTTTTGTATATAGTAATATTTATTTTATATATATTATGTGGGGTATTATATATCTATATATATTATATAATTATTTTTCATATATTATGCGTGTGTATACATATATATATATATATATATATATATAATATATATCTATATATCTATATATGAATAATTATCACGTCGAACCGTGATCCATTTATATGTCAATTCAAGCTACAAATGTCCTTTAATATCTAAATTCACTTTACCTCCCAAATGATATATTTTCATATATGTACCGAAGGGGAATTTTTTAATTGATAATAATTTCGTCCCCCCATGGGATCGAACCACCGTCCAAGTGGACGGGGACGAAATCAGGACAGTCAGTGACACTAACCAATCAGCCAACAGAGACGTCTCTGTTGGCTGATTGGTTAGTGTCACTGACTGTCCTGATTTCGTCCCCGTCCACTTGGACGGTGGTTCGATCCCATGGGGGGACGAATTATTATCAATTAAAAAATTCCCCTTCGGTACATATATGAAAATATATCATTTGGGAGGTAAAGTGAATTTAGATATTAAAGGACATTTGTAGCTTGAATTGACATATATATATATATATATATCTGTGTGTGTGTTCACTAAATATGTAACTTACATTTATAACGAACATCATTCCGCTTAGTTTGATTGAGCGCTTATGTTGGTTGCTCTGGGGGCTGAGTTAATTGCGTGAAAGTTTGTTGATGTAGTAGTAAATTCTACCCCATAGAGGTGAATACTATTCACCTCTATGCGTCATTTTTGCTTTTGAATATTTTCAACTTTTCGTTGATTATTTCTACTGATTTTGATAGTCCTTTGCCTCAGTTGTGTATTATTTCAGTTACGTATCTCTTGTTTACTTTAAGAAACATCACCTCTTTTAAGAAATTATGCATATTTATTTATGAAAAGCTTCAAGAGCTTGATCTTTGGCAATTAATTTTTTCATTTTTATGTAGGTTCTTCTTCACCAAACTACTTTTTTTTTTTTAAATTGGCATGAGTTATTATTTATTTCGTTATGCCATCTTTATCTTGCTTACTTGTTTTTCTCTCTCATTGCAATCTACGAATAAGGTACCGTGTACGTACTTCCCTCGCGCCATAAGAATAAATGCTAACATCCATTTAATATATTCGAGTGTTGATTCACATAACTTGACCAAAACTTAAACTGCTTTGAAATTTCCAACGTGCGTGGTAATTTTGCAGATTTTAGCCCTGTCATTTTATCATTAATTGATTTGTTAGTTCTTACTGGCGTCACATCGACGAGGTTATTGACGCCGTGTCATTGTATTAATATAGGCAGAATTCCATATTTTAGGTCCTTGGAACATCACCAGTCAATGTATTCAAGTGAGAGTTGTTTATTGTATGGAAAAAATATGCATTATTGCTTTATGATTATAGAAATTGCTAACTTCATCATCATTTCTGATATATAAAAAAAGTCCCTATTCATAAATGATCAGTGAAAATTTGCGGATTATTTTGTAATTGAATCAAAACGATCGTTTATGTTGATTGATGCTTAGATGCGCAATATCGTTTGGAATCTTAGTGCTTATCTGCCACTCTTGCTTCTAAACATTGTGCATTGCTGTGCATTAGTGCCTCCAAGCGATGTGCTTAGCTGTGTATTGGTGCTTCTAAACTTAGTGCTTAACTATACAAACTAGGCTACGAAAATGATGTTTTGCTGCCCATTCTTGCTTATGAAACTAGTGCTTAACTATTCTTTATTCTGAGCCTTTTGCTTAGAGGCGTTTTCTTGGTTTTTAAGTCTCGCTCTTGGTTACACATTCATGCCTCTCAACGAGGTATTTTCTGCTTCTAAGCAGTGTTCATTTTCAGCATACTACTTGCTATTTACGTCAGATGACCTGTAAGTCATGTCGTGTTGCGTTTCAGTCTGTTTTTTTATATTTAAGGTACGCTGTGTTTAGAAATTTTGCTGTATGACTAAATCGCTGACGAATTTATGAGTGAATTATAGAAATACAATTTATAGTTCATGGGAACGTTAAATCTGAATACACTAGTTGTTTGTTTAGGACAGTGCTGCTCCTCATGTTCAATATATATATTATATATATATATATATATATATATATATATATATATATATATCATATATATAATATATATATATATATATCATATATATATATATAATTTAATATATATATATATATATATTAATATTATACTATATATAATATATATATATATATATATCTATATATATATATATATATTACATACTATATGCATAAAAATTACAGAATTCTGGTTTGCCTTTTACCTTTAAATTAAGAAACCGAACTTTAACGTGTCTGTATATTTACACTTTTCTACGTTCTATTCTTTACAGTCGACGAGCTGAATGTAGGCCCCATTTTTGCCATGTCGATCGTCTCTTCATATTAAAAAGCCATGGTGAGATGCCAGGGAAAACCATTCACTCACTTCGCATAAACAAACCAGTAGTACTTGAACCGGTCCAGCCAGTGTGAGTTCTGCAGCGTCTGAGAAAAAAAAAGGGGGGGGGGAGAGAAAAAACACTAGCCAGCGTCAGAAAAACGTACATATAACAGTCGACAAGAGCGACAGTAAGAGCGCCGAATGTATGATGGTTTGTGGTGGTGTTCGGGGAATGTGGAGGGAGGGAGGGAGAGAGATTGGGTGAAGGAGAGGGACATTGAAAAAGTGTTATGGATGGGAGGGGGAGAAGGGCGATTCTTAGCGCACACACATTAACCAAAGAATGGGAGTTTGACTCTCCATTCCTCGTCCAAAGAGCGAGTCACGCGGGACGAATCGAAGTCTGACCAATCAAAATATTTCCCCAAGTGTCACCTACCGCAGCGATGGTGGCGCCGCCCTAGCGGACAAAGACACCAGTAATGGATCCGTTCCACCCTCTGGGAGGAACAGCCTCGTTTGTGCCGTACGAACTCATTAATATCGCGCTTGATGTCTCATGAATGAGTTGCGCATTCGCCTGTGATAGAGCCGTTTCCTCGAGTCTCCTTCGCGTAGGAAGAGACACTTTCTTCTTTCTGCCTAATAAAGATATCAGAATTCTCCTATTTAACACACCCTGCTCTCCAACGTCCCTGTTACATCCTCCTTCTCCGTGCATCTTCCTCCTCCTCCTCTTCTCTCTTCTTTTTCACACCTTTTAAATCGTATACGAAATCCCTGCCTGGAAAAATCCGCAGCCGATTCGTTCCAGCCGCTATATTTCATTTCAGCGTAACTTTGTGCTGTAAGCGGGGCCGTCCGGTCTGTCGCTCGCCTAGTTGGCCATTTGGAGCCGTTTAATATATGTATGAGTTTGGTACGGACGACCACCCCGAAGGGACTATTTTTCATGCCACTCCAGAAAAGTTGACCTCATGTGAAACTACCCCGAAGGGGAAAGAGAAAGGGTAGGGGAGAAGTGCTTGTGGACGGGGTTCAGATGTTGCAGTTGTCTAAAGAATCTTTTGAAAGTCCTGTACGTGATCACTAGATGATGATTGCTTTGATAATATGGCTTTTGATTTTGAAATATTATTACCGATGTCCTGGATGTTGTAAACACAAGATTCAAATCTCTGGAGCAATAGCTGAACCCATTCAGCTTTTCTCATTTACACTGCATCAGCCTTGCCATGCTCACCTGTAGAACATTTTACCTGACTCACTGTGTATCCATCCCCCCCCCCACACACACACACACACCAACCCCTTCATCTCCCTCATCCGTTTATTTATACAAAGTAAGCTGCCTAAGATACAATGCGAGTGCTCATTCAATGGCACATGAATTACAGCTTATGGCGATCACGACATGACGGTGAGAGTACCTAACTGTGTAGGTAGGTGTTGACACTGATGCTACTCCCACCTTTTCTCGTTAGCTCCATGCGATGCAAGACTCTTCAAGGTGTGAGGTCTTGAGCTGGGCAAGTCTTTCGGGGACTGAAATTCTCTATAAGAGTTTAGGCAAGGTTTTGTCATCCAAGGAGAAATCTAAAAGACGACATAGAGAGAGAGAGAGGCATGAATGTTCGATATTCTTTTGCATGTGTTAGATCTCTTGGCTTCTCTTTCGTAACAAATTTACCTTTGCGCAATTATTTTACGCAGGAAAGTTACTGATGTGCGACTAACATTGAAACAGTCATCCATTAGCTCATTTTAGGTTTCTCTCTCTCTCTCTGTTACGAGGTATAGTAGATCTTACTTAAAATGATATGGTCATTTTATGTGTATATATACACACATGCTTTTCCCTCTTGTTTCTTTAGAAAATGTACAGTGATGCTCAAAACTCATGCGACATGACTCCATAGGATTTCGTTTAAAATTCATTAACTGGCAACCTAGCATGCTCCATATTTGTCTGTTATTTCACTGCAAAAACGCGATTATTGCATACAATAAGGCCATAATATGTTTCATACGAATGAAATCTGCATTGTATTTCAAAACTGTAAGAAAATGTCACGTGTAGCCAAATTTCAGTACTAACTCCTACTAACAGTTTTCAAATCTTTCGTTCACACATCGCTGAAGCATTTGACCAAAACGAAGTCGTCAACAAACCTCAGTTCAAATGTTAAATTAAAAAAAAAACGAAAAAAATTGTCATAACATTAATAATGCTTCCAAAGCAAGAATAAAATTTGAAATACTAGTCCTATTTGATTGCTTTTACACCTCAACACTGAAAAAAATGTAAATGTGTATATACAAAAGTAGAATGCGCCCACCGATATGAACGTGTGAGGGGAGCATGTGTGACGGACCATTAGTTGGTCTACAATAAGTAGCGACAGTGAAATTATCTTGAACACATTTCCTTTGTGTTAGACGAATATTTGAGTTTTCATTTATAATTATTTGTTATATTTCTTCAGTACAAAATTGATGACATACTAGCAAATATTCGCCTATGCAATTATTCTTTTGTCAAAGCCAAGATATTGTTCCTAGGTGTTAGATTTCTTTACTTTACACTTAAAATTCACATATCTGTAACAGTTTCTGGCCAGAAAGCAAATGAGGTTATCTACGCATTCTTGTACTTCAAGTTACATTATGAAAGAATAAATTATACACCAAAAGCGAGCAGAAGGACTTTTCAGAAAATATTTTAAACCAGTTGAAAAATAAGTGTTCCATACGCCTTGATATTAATAATACTTATGATATTTCGATTAATAGCCATTTTCTCCATATAATCAAAATCATTATCATCTTTTATTCCTCTAAGAACAGGTAATCTCTATAAATAAAAACATTAGTAACAGATTACATCCCAGAAGGCTTAGATTATTCTTTTAGGCCTATAAATCATTTTGCAACATACAGGCAGCTTAAACACAGCCGAAAGCTTCAACATTCAAAGAAAACCTGTTTTTAATTCATTTTCCTACATTGAAAATGTTTTTATGACTGTTGAGCTTATTAGGTCTACTGTCATAATGCTGCAGACGTAGTTATGTTGACCAGTCCGAGGAGCATGTTAAGTGCTTTCATTGATGGCACCGCTAGCCTTATCACACCGCACTTTGAACTAAGCAGCGTAAAAAAGAAAAACACTTCAAATCACATAGATTACGAATTATAGCAATGCATAAAAGGGATCATATTTATATAACCATAAGGAAAATAGGGCTAGCTGTGAATTTACAAACTTTTCTAAGACATGTATGACATTAGAAAAAAAAAGTTTAACACTACTTGGCAACGACATGTTGAGAATTTGGACGATAC
>NC_061109.1:46604815-46659815 GCF_015104395.2 Macrobrachium nipponense
TTGTATCTCTTCAGTTTTAGTTTCCATCCATTATTTCTTGTTTGGGTTTCGTTTAACGTAAATAGGTTGCTGTCTGTGTTTGTTACACCTTTCAGTATTTTATGTTTGTATTAGGTGTCCTTGCAATCGTCGTGTTTCTAAGCCATACATGTTTAAGCTCTCTAGTCGTCTTTGGTAACCTATTTGCCTGATGGATGGAATTAACTTTGGGGATCTTGCTAGTACCCCTTCTAATCTGTTGATGTCCTTCTTAGCGTTGGCGACCAAAACTGTACTGCATATTCAAGATGAGGTCTAACCATTGATGTGTAGAGCTGCAGCACTGTTTCCTTGTTTTTGCATTTGAACTGCGTCTTTATGTATTCCACTAGTTTCTGTGCCTTCTATTCAGCTTTTATGCACTGTTTTGTGGATTTTAGGTCCTTGGTAATAATGATTCAAAGGTCCTCCTCTTGTTCTACACTACTTATGTCATTCCCAAGCAGCTTGTAGGCATGAGGGTTGTTTATTAAAGTTAAGGATGTTAGACAGTTAAGTAGGAAGAGACCGAGAAACGGATTAGAAGCAAAAGAAAGAAAGCAAGTGTAGATTAGGCTGAAGTGTGTACTATGTACACATTGCAAGAGCTGGGCGCCATGTAAGCTTGTTTTTTCTTGGAAATACAAGGATTCAGTTGATTGCCCTTGCATCATGTTTTTAAATCAGATTTGCTACAAAATCACTGAGAGGTGTTGAAAGTTCTCAGATTTATAAAACAAAATTTCATCAGTATCAATCTCTCGGTTGTTACCAAGTTTTGAAACCTCTGCAAGAGGTCGAATTCTGCATTAACTTGACCCATTAGCGTGTGAAGAGGAAATCTATTTTGATAACCGTTGTTATAATAGCAGCTAATTTGAGCAAGTAAAATTCAGATTCTTTGGGAAGCACAAGACTGGACAGCCTATTTTGGCAATACGTATACTAAGCCTTACCAAGAGCTAGGACTCTTCCTGGGATATCAAGTGATCTGTGAAACCTTTTTAGGAAGTTTCATAATCTCTGCCAACCCAGGAAGACTTAGACTAATGAGTTCATTTGGAAGCAGTTAACCCTCTTATTATCAAGGTTTTCTTCAATAGCAGTATGTGGAAGTAAACTTTGGTCCTCATCAGTAAGATAATTCTGAGAAAGCTGCTATCTCTTGATGTTCATGAACAGTCATAATTAAGGTCTTTCTGGTAATCATGGGAATCACCATAATTCTCTAAAAACTGTTTTTTATAAATTATTTCCAAAACTGCCTCCCTTGGCGCTACTTATTTGGATGTAAGTTTTGAAGTTATGGTATACCTTTATATCTAATATTGCAATACACCACCTGAATTAGCCCTGGTCACTGACCAGCCCGAACTATATCCCCACAGAATTACCCGTAATTGGGTAATTTTTTTAACTGCCATACCAACGCTGCAGGTAAACCCCCTTCTACTGAGTTACCTGTACCACCGTTGGCAACGCTGCTGCCAGGACCGGCCGGCAGAGCGCTCTCCCTTCAATTGCTTTTTGTTCGCTCGAGCGTTGGGAAGTTTCCTAGCTCAAGCGAAGATTTTGGTCTTTAGCCCGACCCACAGATTAACCTGCTGTTTTGTTGATGAACCTTGGTTGGACTTCATTTGGACCTCTTCTGGATTTTGGATTTGACTAAAGTGTTGATTGGACTTTTCTATTATGGACACACCTCAGAAAGAAACATCTCCAGCTGCACCTTCGAAGTCATCCTCATCTGCTACGACTCCAGAGCAACCTTGCAGCGGCGATGGGGCAGCTCATCGGTCTTGTTTTTCCTGCAAGAAGCGGATGAGTATCCTGAAACATGACGGACATTCACGTTGCATTAGTTGTAGGGAGGTACTGTGTGGGGTCAAACAGAGATGTCAGGAGTGTAGGGACTGGTCATTGGACCAGATGGAGAACTTAGAGTCGAAGAATAAGCGTAGGGTGACAGAACCTAAGAAAGTGGAAGAAGATAGTTTAGAAGCTGTATTATTCAAGAAATTAGAGGATAAGTTGTCATCAAGTATGACCAGTCTTTTTACTGAATTGTTGACAAAATTGAATCACGATAAGGATAGTAATAGGAGTGTGGATTTTAACCGCTCTTTTTCAGCTCCCCTGCCTGTTCCAGAACCAGCCCTAATGGGTGCCGGGGGTTATGGGGAACCCCAAGCCCAAAGGGTAGGATCCGCCGGACCCCTATCGTGGAGCAGGCAGTGTCAGCAGCAAAATTCCCCCTTTCCCCCTAAAAGCGTAAATAAAAAGTGTGAATTAGCAATAGGTGAGACCAAGACTGTTAGGGATCCTAGTGTAGAGGTTAAGGATGAGAAGCTGCTAGAGCAGTGCCTTTCGGGTTCAGATTCGGCTATCTTTACAGGATCGGCATTGGATCTGACGGAAGTTCTGTTTCCGTCCTCGTGTTTTCCGAAGGATACTAAGTCATCCGTTAAGTTGGTATCAGAAGCGAGACCTGTTGAAAATTTCGAGGCCATACCTTCTTCTTCTAAAGTTTCCTTCCCAGCGGGTCCTTTTACAGATTCAGGGGCTGGTGGTAGCCAATTTGATGAAATAAGATTTAACTTGGCTGAGTATAACCCTAATATCCTAGGTTTGTCTCAGAATTATAGACTTCTGGTTAGACAGTGCTTTCATTTAGGCTTTTCGGACATTCGGGATCATGTCAGTAAGAATTTCCCTGAGTTTTTGGGTGATATGTTGCAGGATTATCAGGGGGGAGGGAAATCTATATGCCTTCTTTCACTCAAAAGAATGGCTTCTTCTTCGCCTTCTTCCTCTACATCTCCTTTTACGTCTGTTTTTCCTTCTATTCCTAATGTTTCTCTCCACTCCTTATCTACAAGCTCTACCTCTCAAGTTCCTCCTCACTCTTCTCTTTTGGGGCATGCCTTAGCTTCGTCTACAACCGGTCGACAGGTTCCCCCGGGTGGTTAGTTCCCAGAGGGGTCCCGTTCTGAGGTCCCTCGTTCAGAAGCGGAGGGTTCAGCAAACGGACAGTTAGGCATTTCAGACCCGGTGGGCGTATCCCGCTCTCTTAGCACAGCTGTCAGTGCGAGCTTGGTGGGCGGGGCCTCGTACTGCCCAAGTTCTTCGGCAGGGGTTCCAGTAGGTATACCAGTTATGTCCTCTCCCTTTTTCTCTTCTCCTTCGATGTCTTTCCCAAACTTTTCTCAGGGTGCGGGAGTTTCCTTTTCTAAGGGTTATGGTATTGGTGCTGGTTTGGTGGGGGTTACAGGAATGAAGATTCCCTCTTCTAATTCTTATGTAACCGTTACGGCAGGTGATTCTTCTGGTATTAAGACCGCTGCGGCGGTTCCCCATCCAAATAGGGCGTTGGGTGGCATGATTGGTACTGGTATTGCGGCTACTCCAGTGTTAGGTACTGGTATGGTTCGCTCAGGTACAAGTGATCTCGCTCCGGGAGCGAGTTCTTCCGCGTTAGCGGGATCCCCTGTGGTTAGGAACTTACGTAATGTCGCAGGGGTTGCGGCTTCGGAGTTCTCAGGTGTTGGCTCAGGGTATTTGGGGAGGTTAAACTCAGGTGTTTCAACATCAGTTCCTTTGCAATCCGGTTTGGGTAGATCGGCAGCGCCTTACACTGATTTCGTCATCAGGTCTTCAGGATGAGACGATTCATGCGGATTTTTCACACCAGGGGGGGTCGACCTCAGGGAGGTTTGCTTCGGGTTCGAAACACCCAGTGTTTGTCAATGCAACAACTCCACGAGCTGCGTCAACTCTCTTAGGAGAGAGGATTCTGGCACAACCGGCTACGGTTGGTGTGGGGATTCTACACGGATTGATTGGTCAGGATTCCAGGTATAGGGATTTATTGAGTTCCCCCTCTTTGCAGTCGGGTAAGTTGGAAGTTCGTCCTGTCTCTTGTCCTGCTTCTCTCCAATCGGAGGATCCAGATAGGGAAATGTCGTTGGAAGAAGTAGTCCCTATCGTGGAAGAGAGTTTTCCCCAAGCGGGAGAAAGTGAATATAAAAGGATGGTACAATTTATTCACGATTTGTTCCCTCAGTCGAGTGGCGGAAGATCTAGTACACCCTATTCAGGCTATGTTCGAGGAATTATATTCCACAAAACCTTCAATACCTCACATGTCCTGTAAGTTGATTTGGTTTGGTCGGGTGGAGCAGTCCTTGAGAGAGGCAGACGTTAGGTTGACTTCGGGTAGGCAGTATTCTTCTCTGCTTCCACCCAGGAAGAATGTGTATGGAGTAGCAGGTAACCCTTCGTCGGGTATAAGAGTTCTCCTGAATGAATCGGTAAAGGCTCTTTTGGCGAGTTCCCTTGTCGTCCAGACAGGTAGGAATCACCTTGAAGGAAGCGACCATTTTGGAGGACACCTTTCGGAACCAGTCCGAAGCTCTCTCACACTCGATGTGGATGTTGTCGGGTTTGACGGGCTTCTTGAAAAGAGACGGGTTCGTTCCATTGGATCCAGTCCTTTTCGATAATCTGATCACGTCGGTTTCGATGGGATTGGCTCATCAAGCAAATGTCGCAGTGGCCAGCACTACCTTTATTGGGAAGAAGAGGAGAGACTTATACTTGAGCCATCTTCCCCCCCATTTCCCAGATATCCATAAGAGGGCCCTGTCCAGGGCACCCCTCGCACTCTGCAACAAACTCTTCAAAGAGGACGAAGTTGCGGCGATGGTAAACTTAGTCTCTTCAGCATCAGCGGTAGAGTCGCAACAAGCGATGGTACGGGTTGTGGCACAAGGTGTCAGATCCCATAAGGGTGCGCGTATACCGTCACCTGGTAAGTGTACCGGCTCTCGGTCTCCTGTTAGGTCCCCTAAGAAGGTGCGGTTCTCTGCCAAGGCTTCCCCGACGGTAACTTTGAAGCCTTCAGCAGCGAAGAGGGGTTTTCGCAAGTAGGAGATGTTGCCCTCGTCGACACCAGTAGGAGGATGTCTGAACCACTTCGCGAACATCTGGGAGAAGTGGGACATGGAGTGTTGGGTTGTGGAGGTCCTGAGGAACGGATACAAGATTCCATTCTATTCCGTACCTCCCCTATCCGATGTTCCTATTCATCTAGCCACTTATTCCCTGCACTCCATCAAGGGTATGGCCTTGGCAGCGGAGATTCGGT
This sequence comes from Macrobrachium nipponense, assembly GCF_015104395.2. Taxonomy (NCBI): domain Eukaryota; kingdom Metazoa; phylum Arthropoda; class Malacostraca; order Decapoda; family Palaemonidae; genus Macrobrachium; species Macrobrachium nipponense. Next base: position 46,609,980 of record NC_061109.1, read on the forward strand.
CACTTTCAGAGAAGGGAGCGATAGAACCTGCTCCCCCTTTGCTGGGGTTTTACAGCCGGATTTTCGTGAACGCCAAGGCGGGAGGTTCATGGAGACTGATTATAGACTTGTCGGGTCTCAATCAACTGGTGGTCTCTACGAAATTCCACATGGAAACTTCCCAATCTGTGCTGAGATCGGTTTGGAGAGACGACTGGATGATTTCAGTGGACCTCAAGGACGCATATTTCCAGATTCCAGTACATCAGGAATCTTGGAAGTTCCTTAGATTCTCGGGTCCATACGGAACTTTCCAGTTCAAAGTCCTCTGCTTCGGGCTGACCACTGCACCTCAGGTGTTTACGAGGGTAATGTCTCCAATATCGGCAATAATGCATCGTCGGGGATTCAGAATGAGGAGGTATCTCGACGATTGGCTCATTCAGGCTTCGTCAAGAGAGGAAGCGTTAAGAGCAAGGAGTTCCTGTTATAACTGTGTCAAAGGTTAGGAATAAGAATCAATTTCGAGAAGAGTTCCCTTTCACCATCACAAGTAAAGTCATATCTAGGTATGACGATTCAAACTCGCTGGTTGAGGGCTTTTCCAACACAAGAGCGAGTGCTTTCTATCCTCAGTCAAATAGAAAGCTCAACCAGTGAGCGAATGGAGAAGTTTGTTGGGGAGGATGTCCTCTCTCTCACTTATTGTTCCAGGATCTCGTCTCAGGATGCGCTCTCTGCAGAAATGTCTCGGGTATCTTTGGGACTTTTGGGAAGAGAGCACAGTGGTAATCTGGGATGATTCCTGCCTAGAGGATCTTCAGTGGTGGTCAGACAAATCTCATCTGACCGCTGGCGTAAGTCTGGCCCTCCTGATTCCGGACGTTCATCTATATACAAATGCCTCGGATCAAGGTTGGGGCGCAACCTTAGAGGAAACTCAGGCCAAGGGCCTTTGGAGGGATCCGGATAGGGAGAAATCGATAAATTATCGTGAGTTGAGAGCAGTAGAGAGAGCACTAACACGGTTTTCAGAGTTGGTCGGGGGAAAAGCGGTAGCGCTTTTCTCGGACAATGTGACGACGTTGGCTTACCTGAGGAAATAAGGGGGAACAAGGTCGGCAAAGCTAAATATGATCGCACAGAGGATACTTCGGTGGTGCGAATCACACGATGTTTCTCTCCTTCCCAGTTTATAGCGGGGAAACTAAACATATTAGCGGATGCACTGAGTCGGTCAAGAGAAGTACTAGGGGGCGAGTGGACGTTAGTACAAGAGGAAGTCCAGCTCTTGCTAAAGAGATGGCCGGCTACAGTAGACCTTTTCGCCACAAGACTGAATTTTTTACTTCCAACCTACTTCTCCCCGGTAGCGGATCCCATGTCGTGCGGGACAGATGCGATGCTCCAATCGTGAGACAACCTACAGGTGTACGCGTTTCCCCCCTTCGGATTAATACATCAGGTATTAGGGAAACTAAGAAGCAGTACGGGTACTCAAATGACTCTTATAGCTAAGTTTTGGCCCCAGAGACCGTGGTTTCCGGATCTCCTAGAAATGTTAGAGGAACCTCCTGTGATCCTCCCGAAAAGGAGAGATATACTCAGACAACCCCATTTTCATTATTACCATCAGAACCTGCGTGTGCTCAACCTTGGCTGCGTGGAGACTATCAAGCGAGCGGCATGCAGTGCGGGGCTCTCTAAGGAAGTGGCTCGCCAGCTTTCACTATGTCTAAGAAAGTCTACCAGAAAACTATCAAGTTAGGTGGGCAATGTACAGGAGCTGGTGTAGGAAGGAAGGACATAGTATCTCTCCTCCTACCATCACGAAGGTTGCGCATTTCCTCCTGTTTCTCAGGAAACACAAGTAGTAGTCATTCTCGACTATAACGGGATATACGTCTATGCTGAGTAGTACGTTCCGGTTTCATCTCCCGGAGTTGTCTAACAGCAGGGTATTGCACGATCTCCTAAGGTCGTTCAAAATTGAACGCCCTATGGTACCGCTTCGGGCCCCTTCGTGGGATTCAGCGGCAGTTTTAAATATGCTGAGGTCTTCTAGTTACGAGCCCTCAGGAGAGTTGACCCTGAAGGAACTGACCAAGAAAGTCTTGTTCTTGGTTTCGCTTGCTACAGCAAAGAGAGTGGGAGACATACAAGCAGTATCTAGGACAGTATCGTTGTACGGTAGGGATATCTATCTCTCGCACGTACCAGAATTCTCGCCAAATCAGAATCGGAAACCAATCCCCTGCCGAGAGCATATAAAGTTTCCTCTCTGGAAGATTTTGTTGGAAACGACGAACTAGAAATACGCATTTGTCCGGTCCGTGCACTAAAGACATATTTACACGCACAGAAAAGCTCTTGCCTCATCTGCGGATGTTATTTGTGTCACCGAGGAATCCCTCTAGAGCCATTTCAAAGAATGCGGTCAGTTTGTTCCTACAGGAAGTTATTACTCAGGCTTCAGGTAACGTTCCTGCCGATCCCGGTAGCAGCGACTCTCGCCCAAGAGCACATTCCATTAGAGGAATAGCTACCTCTTCGGCTTTCCTAAGGAACTATTTAGTATCATCGATTTTGGAAGCAGCAACCTGGAAATCGGCTTCTGTCTTCACGTCTTTCTATCTTAAGGACATTCAGTTTGCTTCGATGGAGGGTTACTTGCTGGGACCTTTCGTAGCCCCTAATGAGGTAGTTCGGTAAGTTCGCACATCAAGTATTAGTGAACAGAGGGGGAGGGGGATTATTGCCTTAGGTCTGTAGCTTAGCAAAATTTTTTTTTCCCCCGTTTTGTTTTTCTTCATTAACGGCACACATTATAAAGAGAAAAATAGGTAGGCAGATAGCAGGGATGAACAGCGACGACGACGACGACGACGACGACACACCCTACGTGCTTCTTCACCAGCAGTGATCAACAAAGAACCCGAAGGAGTTGCTCAAGCAGCTCCTCCTCCATACACGAGAGGCCTAGCAGCCACATGGGAGGCCCCCTTTTCCCTCCACACACGCGAGGTAATGAATACCACATGGGAGGTCATCTAGACAGAGACGAGACCTGACTGACGAAACTGACACAAGGTACTCTCTCCGCCAGCAATCTCATTCAAAGATCTGAATATACATGTGAGTTACAATGCATCGTAGGTGAAACTGAGTTACCTGCGCATGATTGCGTAAGTGGTCGGGCTGATTGTGATTGAACCCACCTCCTTCTAAATGTTGTTAATCGGGCTAATTCAGGTGTTCAGGTGATGTATTGCAATATGAAGTTTTCATTATAAAACTAATATTGTAATACTTACCTGAACACCTGAATGACTCCCACCCTTCTCCCCTCTTCAAAGATTAGTGATTAGTGCAATTGAAGGGAGGGCACTCTGCCGGCCGGTCCTGGCAGCAGCGTTGCTAACGGTGGTACAGGTAACTCAGTAGAAGGGGGTTTACCTGCAGCATTGGTAGCGCTGGCAGTTAAAAAAATTACCCAATTACGGGTAATTCTGTGGGGATATAGTTTGGGCTGGTCAGTGACCAGGGCTAATTCAGGTGTTCAGGTAAGTATTACAATATTAGTTTTATAATGAAAACTTCATTTCTCTCAACTCCCACATTTTCGTAGTCTGGCCAGCCATTTCATCATATAATAGAATTTGCCTCTCTGCTAAATACTGCTCACCAGAGACCAGCTATCAGTTGTGGATTAGCTCACTTTCGTCTTGTAAATAAAATGGTTGTGAAAGCTGAATTACTTTTCCAACCATGCATTCTTTTTCAGTTAATGCTGTGGTTCCTAACCCTCAGAGAGTGACTGATCAGATGTTTAAACTAAGGGTATCCCAAAATATTGTTTTTAGTGGAAAAGGACTTTGGCAAATGGGGGAAACTATTATCGCTACCTTTTAGTACTTCTCTTCGTCTCCAACTCACGTCAAGCAGTTCCACTGAAATGGCTGACAGAGGAAACATCAGTCAACCGAAGTAAGTGATCATTCCAGTCATTACCAGATTTTGTTTCCATACTGACAATTAATTACATCAATATTATGTCCCCAATTCACATTTGGATATAACTGCTTTCTCCCTGGACTGTGAAACTTCTTGGAAAAAATAAAATATAGTATTTGCAGAACTGTACTCATTTAAGTTACAAAGTTGGTTGTGTTCTAGATGGTAAGACCTTGGTAGCTTATTGAATCATTAACTGAACTTAGTGTGTATGATGATGTAAGGAATCCTCTTGGGCTTATCTTTTAATAGAGAGGAAATGGCATTTTCTCTGATGATAGCCTGATTAGTCCAAGTAAATTATTTTAGTAGGAAATACTAGGAAATTGCTTATTTTATTGTAAAGGACGAATATATTCTTATAATACTCACAGAAGTCTACAACAGTTTTTGTGTATGATACCTTCATTGAACTAATTTCTAATTGATAATGATTATTATCAAGTTTTACCTTATACCTGATTGTTTGTTTGTGTTTTTATCATCAAAATCCCATCATGTCCCAAATGTTCGCCCATCTGTTTGTCTATCAAGCAGAAGGTACTCACTACCTGTGTCATATGGATCCTAAAGTAAGTTTTAGTCACCTTCATTTTTTGTGAACTGGCAGTTGTACTAGCAGCTTTGTTCTCTGTTTGTAGCAATGGAACTATTTCCCTCAACAGAGGATCATGTTATCATCCTTGGTTCAGTTGTTCTAACAAATTCCCAGTCCTCTGGCCAAGTTATGGCAATCCCTGATCATCAGGCACATTGTTTCTGGAAAAGTTGGGTCTACAGTCACTTCAGCTGAAGTTATTAAAACTGTGAGCAGCAGTGACTACCAAAAATGTTGCCAGTTGTAGCCTAAAATATATGCCCTCAAGGGCTGTCAGTGGTGGCAAGACCACAGTCACCTATTACTGTAGTCGGAATCCCACTGGTCCCTCTCCCTCTGATCGTATAGGCATCTATTGAAGGTTGGGGCACAGCCGAATCCTCAAGCAACAGAAACTTGAATGGGTGTCACAGTTTCTTTAATGGCAGTCTTCCTTCAAGCGTTTGTCCACTTCAGGCAGAAAGAACAGCAGGTATGATGACAAGACAACCTACTGATAGTGCTTTGATAAACATGGCTGCACACATTCTAAGACTTTGCTAGCAGTAGATATTTTATAAAAACACAAATGAGGGCACCATAATCGAAAGTTTAATCAAGGATGGGCACATGGTCAACGTTCCGAGCAGGGTAAAGCAGCCTAACCCTCTGAATGGCCTCTGAACTTTAGATCTTCCGGAAATAATATTATTTGTTGTCAGGCTATTGGTAAATCTGTTCAAAATTATCCAGAACTACAAACATAACAACCACTGTAGTACAGCTAAGCAGGACTCAGCAGCCTAGAAGTCAGACTCAGTGTTACGGTATTGGCACAACCTGGATACTTATGCCACTTTGGCACAATGTCAAGTTTTGGAGACACTTTCATCCCCTGGAAACACAAGATGACCCTTTGGCTGCAGCAAGTGTATTCGCTTATCTGCTCTCTGAGGTGGTGGAAAGTTTCCATGTCTCTTGACCTGGGAGCAACCAGGGCACCCTTCAGTTACATGCTCTGCCTATGGAGGAGAATCAGAATTTAGGGGAGAAACCATTATTGCGGTGCAACAGACTGTCATGCCTAAGTCCATGAAGTCAAGAGCCCTCTCTACTTCTGTTGCCTTTAACCTTCGTTTCATTTGTTTTTATCTAAAATTTTGGATTTACCTACAAGGATCTGGCAGTGCTATATATCTTTTCTACTGTTTTCATTTAAGTTATTGGGCTTTTAGTTATTATTCATGGAACTTTTAAGGGGCTTTTTGCTGCTACTTGCACACATAAAGTTTACTTTCTAATTAAACTTTATTTCCAATATGAAAAACACTTGCTATAAAAACACCTTGCTGCACTTACTTTGGGTTTTAAAGTTACAAAAATCAAACCCAAGGGCTACCTGAGCTGCCAACTCAGTCTTAACTAGTTAGTACTTCAGTGCTCTCCTAGGTCCTGCACCCACATGAACACATGCTGAAGCATGCAGCGCATCAACCTTTTGCATTAATGGATATTCAAGCATATACCTGGTATATATCTCTTATAAGTCAGATTTGTGACAAGACAACGTTTGTTTAGTAATACAAAGATTTTTCACTCAAACCCATATCTTTCTTTCCATGTAGTTTACACAAATGTGAACAAGAAAGAAATACCTGATGATCCAGATGGCACATGTATTATAATGAGACTACGTCCTGCCTTGACACACAAAAAGAAGGGTGGACTTTAAACATTACGTAAAGGTTTGTGGAATAAGAAAAACTCTTAGTAGTGCTACTATTTTTCATTTTCAGCAAACCGTGTGAATTTCTGGAGGATTCCTTTCTTAAGTACTTGTGTGAATTAAAACTTATTTTTTAACTTATTTATATTTACAAATGCATTACAACCTGAGCATTTTAAGCTTCAAGCTTCTTCAAGTTTCTAAATGTTAGTTTTAAAAGCTACTTATAATGAGTAAAATGTCTTTCTTTCTACATCAGCAAGTCCCAATCCATTATGGAGTAATTTTGTTACCTGTGATGCTAGTGGAGTTTCATCTGTAGATGCTGCATCATCACCCATGCTTCTCACAAATGTCACAAATTACTCCTTGTAAGCCTGAAAAAGGATAGGAGGTGAGATCTGATGAATCTAATTGGGATTCATTGATCTCCCCATCCATCGTTTTTCAAGCTTACAAGGAGTACTTAGTAACACTTGAGCAGAAGCATAGACGATGCAGCAACTACAGATGAGACTCCACTAGAATCACAGACAGCAAAATTACTTTTCAGTAGCTGATACCCCTTCTGTCTTCAACTAGGATTCTTATGATCTACACATCTATCCTTCTTTAGGCTTACCAGTAGTATTTAGTGACACTTGAGCAGAAGCATGGGTGGTGCAACATTACAGATGAAACTCGAGCATTACAGGTAGCAGTGGATATATATACCCCTTCTGTCTTCAACTGGAAGACGGAGAGGGTATATTCACAGCTTAGTAGTATTGCTACCTGTGATTCTTGATTTTCATCTGTAGATGCTGCATTGCCCATGCTTCAAGTGTTAATAATTACTCCTTGTAAGCCTGAAGAAGGAGACAAGGAGATCAGAATAATCCCAATTGACGTCAGGAGGGGTAATTAACCACTCTGAAGTAATTTTGCTACCTGTGATGCCTGTGGAGTTTCATCTGTAAATGCAGCATCATCACCCATGCTTCTACTCAGATGTCACTAATTACGCCTTGTAAGCCTGAAGAAGGATAGATGTGAAGGTCAGATGAATCGTAATTGAAGACAGAAGGGGATATCCATTGCAAAAGTACTTTTGCTACCTGTAATTCTTGTGGAATTTCTTCTGTAGATGCTGCATCCCCCATGCTTGTGCTCAAATGTTACTAATTACATACTCCCTGTAATCCAGAAGGAGGATACACGAGAAGATCATATGAATCCCAAGTTGAAGACATGAGGTGTATCCTGTGATTCTTGTGGAGCTTCATCTGTAGATACTGCAACGTCCATGCTTGTGCTCAAGTGTTACTAATTACTCCTAGTAACCCTGAAGAAAGAGGAGATTAGATGAATCCCAATTGAAGACACAAGGGGTATATCCAATGCGGAGTAAATTTGCTACCTGTAATTCTTGTGGAATTTCTTCTGTAAAGGATGCATCCCCCATGCTTGTGCTCAAGCATCACTAATTGAAGAGACAATGCGGAGTAATTTTGCTACCTGTAAATCTTGTGGAGTTCCTTCTGTAGATGCTGCATCGCCCATGCTTGTGCTCAGGTGTTACTAATTACTCCCTGTAAGCCTGAAGGAGGGAACACGTGGAGATCAGATGAATCCTTATTGAAGACATAAGGTGTATCCCGTGATTCTTGTGGAGTTTCATCTGTAGATACTGCATCACCCATGCTTGTGCTCAAGTGTTATTAATTACTCCTTGTAAGCCTGAAGGAAGAGACGTGGAGACAGATGAATCCCAATTGAAGACATAAGGGTACATTCACTGCAGCGTAATTTTGCTGCTGGTGATTCTTGTGGAGTTTCATCTGTAATTCTTCTGTAGATGGTGCATCGCCCATGATTCTGCTCAAGTGTAACTAATTTCTCCCTGTAAGCCTGAGGGAGGATAGAAGTGAAAATCAGATGAATTGAAGACAGAATGGGTAGAAAGTAAAATCCTAAAAATCTGACTATTTCCAATAAAACATTAGAAGGTTATTCTACAATTTTAAAACAAAGAACAAAAGATAAATACGACTGGAGCTCAAAGGAGAAAGGACAGAAGGTAACAAGATTACGGAATAAAAGAAAGTTAATACCCAGAAAAGTGACAATATAATATCTAAATAGTACATCGAGGTAAAACTACAAAACCGGACAATTTTGGGGAAACTAAGCGCTTAGGGAGGAATATAAGATACATAGACAGGATTTAGAAATAACATAAAATCTGACTGAATTTACAGGGAAGACAAGTGAAACGGATCGGACAAACTGGGTAAGTTTTAAGAGAGAAAGACAGATAGTAAAGACTGGATAACCTGAAGTCAATAAATCTACCAAGATTTGAAGACAGAGAAAGTAACAATAGGACACTATATAAATCAGGCAGCATTTCGAGATAGATGGGATAAAAATAAAATATTATTGACCAGATTTCCGGACAGCAATAATGGTATAAAGTAATAAAAGCCCAATTCCACATGGAAGGAATATTAGAAATGAAAACTACATCTGGGTAGATTTCCTGTGTGGTTAGAACAACAGAAAGGACGAATGAATATGAACCTGAAGGTAGAACAGATTATCACACAAGTACGACTGAAGAACAGAGGATTAGAAAAGTACGACACTAAATTGTTAAAAATCGCCAGAATGAAACTAGATATATCAGACTGGATTACAGAGAGAAAGAACAGTACGTACATAGAATGGTAGAACAGGAGACTAAACCCTAAAGGATTACAAGGCTGAAAATGTGACAGAAGAAAGAAGGAATAAAAACTAATTTAATTTAAAACTGGCAAAGATTTTCAAGTCCAGAAGACTATCAAAGAAGGTTAGAGAGCAATGCGAAGTAAAAATGACAGCTAAAAGTATAGAGATAATGATAGCAATGCTAAATATATCTAATGAAAGGCTAGCCAAGACTAGATTTCAAGACAGAAACAATAGAAAAGGAACACTAGATAAATCCGACTATTAGTGATAAAAATGAATGTTAAGTAAATTTGTCTGAATTTCAAACTGAAGAGCCGGTAGAAAGAATCACCAGATTTAAGGTTACCATAAGACTAGATCAATTTAATTTCAGAACAAAATTGAAAAGACTACTAGCCAGTAAATAAAAAAAAATTAAAAATAAGTTAAATCCGACAAGCTTTTGAGGAAGAAAGGGGAATGGAGAATAAACTAAATACATCAAAATAGATTTGAAGACGGAAAGAAGGGGTAGATATGATCGCTGAAAAAAAACTGCATCTCCTCAGGCCATACCTTTCATTTCAGTAGTGAACTAACTTCCATCATTAATGACATCTTGCTGCCAGAAGTATGCATCCAAAAAAGTTCTGAAAAGAAGAATAGAAGCTGAATTCTTTGGTATTTTTATGGGATAAGATTAAGTCATCATAGCTCGATTTTTATTCAAATATAATTAAAATGCAATTAAAATGTTGAAATTCGTAAAATTCTTTCAGTTGGTTATTTTCTTTACTTATGTAGTAATTCCATATCAAAATCATTGAGGGCATCTTTGTGTACGTACTTACGGCTATTCTATACATACCAATTCCAAATACGTAGAGAGAAAGTCGAGCTACCAATTTATTATCAGACAGGTATTGCTGGAAAAGTTGCAAGGTTTTCATTACATCAAACTATGTAATAAGTACCCATTATCATGAGCCCAAAAATTACAAGAGTTTATTATAATAATACCCACTCTATTGTACAAGAAATATGGCACTGTCTTCTCTGTTATACAGTTGATATATTGTACTGTAAACTAATTAGAAATAGTTAGTAAAAAAATCTGTCTCCTTGAAATAATATTAATCAGGTCATGTCATTAAAAATTAATCAGGCCATGTCAATCAAAATGGTTACTTGTTAAAAGCGCTGCATGTCCCTTATAGACACCTGACATTATTAACTTCCATTAATATTACTAGTCAACAGTGTCCTTTCAAAAATGTAATGTTCACTTTACAGTTGAAGTATGTTTTAGGGACACGATATTTATGGGTCATGTTTGTTCGACTACTGGTAACCGAGTGAAAAAACCATGCTATAGATCAAATGCCTAAGAGTAATGTTTTTTAGGTGATATGAACAACACATCACTACGCATTACTTTAACAAACTGCAATGTGAAGATGAAATGTTAAGTTGACTTCCAACAGAAAGTAAGTTTAAAATATTATTTCATGCAAATCCAATGTAAGTTCGATGTCATCCAAACCACAATGTAAACTTCTTTGTTTTGGGTGACATGGGCCGATTAATGCTGTTTTAGAGAGACAATCTAATGACTAATTTTTATTTGACTAAATTATATAACAACCCCTTTGCAGATGCAGCGCTGAGTGCCTTCCTTTCTAGTGCACGACAAAAGATGTCAAAATGTAATGTCACACATGTCTAAACATGATTAAAATGTCATGTCAAGCAAACCTGAATGAAAGTTAAAAAGTCCTGTCACTGACCGCTATTTATTAGTTATTGGAATTTATTTTAATTTCAGTCTTATATTTAATAAACAAAAAAATTATTTAACAACCAAAACAACTTGCATTAAAGAGTAGATCCACTAATAAAACTGTGACATTGTCGTACATTACCCTTTTCCCTAGACATGGCCAAAGATACATAATAATGTATAGCACTTATAACAAATGTTAACGTTGACGTATTCCAAAATTGTCGTGGTCTTGAGTTAGAACGTTCAGTTTTGTTCAGGGTTAATTTCCTATTACAATGTAGATGCCGGCCTTGCTAAAGAGAAACTCTTATTGTTACTATTCGCCGTGGCTGTGGTAACCTCCGAGGTAATTTACTTCTTACCTTTGACAGGTACATATTACGCAAGCGCGAACTTAAGGCCTATTAGGCAATTACTAGTTTAAGTAATTTAATTCATAAGTTTAATTTTATTATTCATTTTACTTAACGCTAATAGTTACTATACTAAGTAGCATTAAGTTATTTACTTTTAATTTATTAAGAAAAATAGATAAAGCTTCGAGTGAAGCTAACGACCGAACGGCTATTCCCCACAGTCGGACACAAATATCAATCCTTTCTGATTTATAACACTCCCCACAAAGGATTGCGATTATAGAATTGCAATGAATATCTTCATTGACCATACATTATTTATTAAGGCCACTTTAAATCTGGCTACTGTGTTAAACAATTATTTCCAACAACACTAAATAAAAAGTATGGCTAAGTTACTTTAATCATCCTCACGTTACTAAAAGTGTAGCATTTTAACTTTAGTCTTCACTTTATTTTAAGTGTAGCATTTTATTTAAATATTTACACCAAATTTTACTTAGCTTAGTTTACTATAGGCTATCTCCTAATTTTACTTTTTATTTACGTATTTAGTTTTATTTATTTATTACCTAAAAAGTAATTATTTGCAATGCCCTTAAAATTTGTTTAAAGTTACAGAATAAAGCATTTAATAAAGTATATCCTCGCACTGAAAAAGTTTCGAGTGTGTAGCATTTTAGTCAAAATAAAAACTTTATTATTAGTAATAACAGTAAATAATATACTGAAAAGCAGTTTTTACAAATTATCTAAATTTTCCCTTAGCATTCTTTCAAATCTTTCGGTAGCCTTTCTCTTGGGTCTTCCGACTTTTCGCCTTGTTCAACGTGAATAGATTCAGGTTTATTTATACTGCCTGTTTCTACCTCAATTTCCATTGAATTGTCTCTGGTTTGCCTTTCTCTTATAGCATGTGTCACTGACATTTCCATAGGATAAAGATTACAAATAGAATGATATTCTATAGCCCCATTAGCTTGCTTTAGTTTCACTGACCTAATATTATTGTCAAATCTTAATATTAATTCTAATACCTTACCCATCATCCAAAATGGTCTGGGATTATTAATTGCTTTAATTAGGACAATGTCACCAACTTTAATTCTATTTTTCCACTTACTTTGGTACAAATTTCTACTATGTTCTCTCAGGCTTAAGAGATAATTTTCATACCACAATTTCTTAAAATTTTCAATAATTTCTTCCTGTATTTCTACAGTTCTCTCTAAAGAAGGTTGACTAGAATCGTCCAACCAAACATCACTATCATCTTTTCTCAAAATGAGGGATGAATTACCATGAAATTTGATAAAGAAATTTGGAGTTATAAACTAAATTATCTGAGCTTGATCTGTATGTTAAAGGCCTGGAATTTATCGCTAATTGAATATTAGAAAGGGTAGTTAATAATTCAAAGTAAGTTGATTTAGACCTTCCTATTACTTTATAAAGACAATTCTTTTATACTCTAATCAATCTCTCCCAAGCAGAACCAACCCATGCTGAATATAAAGGTATTTTAATGTGTTTGATATTAGTACATTTACTTAATACAGATTGAAATTCCTGCAACTCCAAAGACCTTTCAAGGATACTTCCACCCTTGAGAAAAGACTTAGCGTTGTCACTGTACAGCTATTGTGTACATATTACTAAATCTTTGGAAAGCGAGAACAAAATTTTTAGTGGACATGTCTGGTAACAATTCAAAGTGCACAGCGCGCACGTTAAGACAAGTGAAAACTAATATGAACATTTTTGTGGTCTTACCACTCAACTCATCCCTAACCCAAAGGTGTCCGGTGAAATCAATACCTACATGCTGAAAAGGCTTGACTAAATTCATGTGGTGTTTAGGCATATCTGTAAGCTAAGGCATTATGTTTCCTACATATATTACAACTACTCAGCTCAGTCTTTACTGCTGACCTACCCTTGGGAATCCAAAATCCCTGTTCCCTAAGGTAGTTTAATGCAGTGCCTATTCCTAAATGCTGTACCTTCAAATGACAATGCTTTATTAACAATGAGGAGAACCTATGCTCTTTAGGAAGCAACACTGGGTTATGAACATCAAAGTCAAAGTACAAATACTTAGATATTCTTCCCCTAGACCTAATTATACCCTTTGAATCTAAAAATAAATTTAAATTGGACACTAGAGGAGGTATATTATTAGTAATATTGGCACTGCTTTGTAAAAAAAATCTAATTCTACTGTAAAGTATTCTTTCTGTGCAATTTTCACCCAATACTCGAAGGCTTTCTTTCTAGGATCACCACCCTTTAATCTACTACAAAATTTGAACAAGTAACTGGTAATTCTTAACAATTGTTCATAATTTGACATTTTTTATATTGAGAATACCAGCGTTTACTTTATTTATTTGCATAGTGCATACTGTACTTATTTGATGCTTATAGTAAGGAGATATGCTCAATAAAGGGTAAAGAGGCCACTTGTTAAAATCATTACTCAGCCATTCTGGACCTTGTAGCCAATAAGTTGATTTACTTAAATATTTAGTATAGGATAAACCTCTGGTGATCATGTCAGCAGGATTTTCTTCTGTATTTACATAGTGATATAAGACAGGTAGTTTAAATAGCTTAGATATTTCAACTTTAAGACCATCTGCCTCAAGTACTCTATTTCTAACAAATTTAGATTTTATTTTAGTTTCTCTGGTCAATAGCCAATTTAAAACCACTTGAGCATCAACACAAATATTAATGAATTGAAAATTTATATTATTGTAGGCTTCTAGTAAGGAAGGTAAACATTTAAAAGCTAGAATTACTCCCATTAGTTCCAAAGTGGGGACACTATGCTCATTTCTCTTATTCAGTGGAGCCAATTTAGATTTGGAGAACAAATAAGAACTTTTATCATTTTGATTAACCGCATAGGCCACAAACCCATAGGCCTCCACAGAGCTATCACAAAAAATGTGAAGACCATACGAGTCTAGTTCATTAAGGGACTCTCTAGGAAATTTAAGTTCAGATAACATTTCAAAATCTCTACTAATAATATTCATTTCCCCACAAATGTCTTTAGGTAAATTTTGATCCCAACCAACATCTAATTTCCATATTTTTCTCATTGGAATTTTGCCTCTTATTGTTACAGGAAGGACTATATTCAAAGGATCAAATATTTTAGAAGTTTGTGACATAGTTTTATGTGTCTGCTTCTGGGTCTATTTTACAAGGCGCAAGACTAAAAGAATCATTATTTACGTTGAATCTATAACCCAATACTTTATCCTCTTCGCAAGAATGTTCAACAAGTCTATTATCAGACGCCATTTCTTCTCTCAACTCTACACAATTGGAATTCCAAGACCTTAAAATAAAGCCCCCTTGTTCCATCCTATCATTAGCTTGCTTATACAAATTTTTCATTTCATCAATGTTGTTACCAGTTGTAAGAAGATTGTCTGCATAAAAGTTATGAGTTAATATTTCTTTACACTTATCATCAGGATAACTTTGTGTGATGTTTCATAAAAGTGAAGTGTAACCATAAACTATTGTTTTGTAGCGATAAGATACTAATCTATTTCAGTTTCCAAAAGAAACAATCTATTTTTGTCCACTTCATTTTTTAATTTAATCATCAAAAAAGCTTGTTTGACGTAGCTCAACATTACATATTTATTAGTTCTAAAGTAAAAGAGCAATTTCAGTATTGAGCCCATTAAATCTATCCCAGGATAAGCTGCTTCATTAAGTGAAGGCAATTCCCTGTAAGTTTTTAAAGAACAGTTAAATACTGGCCTGATTTTTGTGGTAACTTGCTCTTCTAATTTTATAACTGGTCTATGGGGAATCCATATATACTTATGATAGTCAGAAGGACTTACTTTAATTTCCTCAATTATACCATCCTCGAGTTATCAAAAACTAACTGGTATTTGTCAAGGAGACCCTTTTTACCAAGATACTCTACTGTTCTGTCTAATACCTTAGTGAAACAAAATGATTAGATGGGATGCTGTCAATTTTATCAGTATACCAGGGCAATTCTACATGATAAAATCCATTATCAAAAGAGATCCCCTCTCTAAATCTGTCAATTTGTTCTTTATCAAAGGAGACCAATTCTTTTTCACACTTTTTTTTATTCCCAAGGATTCAAGACTAAAAAGGTGTTCAAGTCCATTGTCTACCTCACGGTCTTCTAATATATGCTCTAATGGATTGAAATAAGATTTTAGAGGATCCATTACTAAATTTACCACGCTTTTTGTTTTAACATTCAGTGTTTTCTTATTAACTATGGAGTCCATAACAGCTCTACTTTCTGCCTCATCCAAAAAGTTGAACACATTACCTACAGGAGCTACTCTATTATTTATGACTAAACAAGCTCCACCCAACATTTTAGTCCAAGTTACCGAAGGTAAAAACGGAATGATATCTATTCCTAACATGTCAACCTTCATACTTTCATGGTTTCTGTGGTCACAAAAAGTCTCATCCAATAAAGCAATATTATTTTCTTTAAATTTATTTATTATTTGATTAATGCCGGGCACTTCAAAGTTTATATTGAGCGATTTGTCAACTAATAAAGGTATGAATATGAAATTAGTTTATATTTATTCCAGTAGACATTTGCTTGAAGCCCTTAGTTTCTTGCCCTATATATGTGCTTACATCACATTCCAAAGCATACAACGCCTCTACATCCTGACAAAGATCTTTAGCGGCAGATTCGGAAATATATGACCGCTGACTGCCAGTGTCAAACAAACATCTGACTTTCCTAGCCTTTTTGCCATTTCTTAAATACAAAGTCATAGTAGGTCAAATGCGAGACGCATCAAAACTTCTTTGAGCAAAACATAAGCTTAAGTTAGTTTTAGTAGTTAGTTCGGCTTTATTCAAAGAAGGGCACAAAGGAGTTATGCGTTCCCTCTTTCTACACAACAGACAATTAAACCTTAACTTATTTTGTTTCCCGTAACATTCACTGTCTTCGTGCCCTGAACCAGCGCATCTAGTGCACAGTGAAAGTTCCCTCAGTCTGGCCAATTTATCATTATAATTATTAAAGTTATCACATTTTCCCAAAGTATGGCCTTCAACTGCACACAATTTACAAATTAATTGAATTACTTTATTTGCAAATTTAAAATTTTGAATCGTACTTACACCTACCTTATTTTCTGTAGGGTTAAATGAACTGCTAGGACTAGGTTTACTAGAGGTTTTAGTGAAGGTCTTTTTTTCTATTGGAAACAGTTTTAGATAGTTTTGATAATTTCATTATAATTAGAAAGTGTCAGATATTAGGATAATTGGAATTTAATTTGTGAACCAACTCTCTCTTTACTGGTATGGGGAGTTTATTAAATACTATATGACTCACAAATTTATGCCCAGAGGACCCCACTTCCAATAAATCAACATTATGTGCTTTCAATTCATGCAGATAGGATTTGATTTCGTTGAGGTAAACTTTCACCGACGAGAATTCTTGATCATATTCAGCACTTGGTGCAGCGCTCAAAATGTTCTTAAAAGTCTCGTCAACAATATAATTTACGTCAAGGAATTCTTCTTTTAACATTTCAATTGCCAAGTGGTAGTTACGGTCAGAAATAGTCAAATGCTTAACTACTTTCAAGGCATAGCCCCTATGGTACCCATGTAAATATATTTGTTTGGCAGAATCGGACAGATCTTTTCTGGACCCAATGACATTATTAAATTGATTAAGAAATGAATTTAAAGCAAATTTATCTTTCTCTCCACATTCTAAAGGAGGGGGTTTCCCATCAGACATTCATTCTAGACATCATTTCTAAAGCTTTATCGGCAGATAAGTTGCTAGAAGCCCCACTTAACTCACTCATGTATTGTTCCTATTGGTCGAACTCTATACTAACCTGAATGCTATATTCTGCCTGACTATCTAACTCCTCATTATAATATTGTTCATTACTGTTCATTATTTCATGTGTCTCCAACACATTAATTTTTTCATCAAAGTGTTTAACCTGCTCGATCTTTTTTTCGATTTCAGTTATTCGAGTCTTACAAAAGGAAGAAGTTAATTTATTATCACCATGAAGCTCCGTTAGCTTCTTTAAGTAAATAGTTACCTTCCGTTTGTGTATTCCCCGCATCCTCCTCAAGGATGATATAATATTCATAGGGTTAACAAACTCTTCCTCTTTATCAGACATGATTAACTAATTATACTTAGATTTAGTATCAATAGCCTGCAAATATTTAAAATATAACACCCCACCTAAAGTTATTGATGCTTACGGGTTACCGAGTACATTATATATGAACATGAAATAGATTATAATACATGATATATGTTACTAATTACGTCGCACATGAGTTCCATATTGGTTACCATTCGAAATACCGAGCGACAGTTAACCAGTTAGCAGTTTCTAAAAAATCACTAACTTCACCGGATGATAAACACATATTTACCTCCGAAATATTATACGGAATACACGACAATTTTGGAATTATATTGGAATTTATTTTAATTTCAATCTTACTTATATTTAATAATCAAAACAATTATTTAACAACCAAAACAACTTACATTAAAGAGTAGATCCACTAACAAAACTGTGACATTGCCGTACATTACCTTTTTCCCTAGACATGGCCAAAGATACATATTAATGTAAAGCACTTATCACAAATGTTAACGTTGACGTTGACGTATTCCAAAATTGTCGTTGTCTTGAGTTAGAACGTTCAGTTTTGTTCAGGGTTAATTTCCTATTACAATGTAGATGCCGGCCTTGCTAAAGAGAAACTCTTATTGTAACTATTCGCCGTGGCTGTGGTAACCTCCGAGGTAATTTACTTCTTACCTTTGACAGGTACATATTACGCACGCGCGAACTTAAGGCCTATTAGGCAATTACTAGTTTAAGTAATTTAATTCATAAGTTTAATTTTATTATTCATTTTACTTATCATTAACGCTAATAGTTACTATACTAAGTAGTATTAAGTTATTTACTTTTAATTTATTAAGAAAAATAGATAAAGCTTCGAGTGAAGCTAACGACCGAACGGCTATTCCCCACAGTCGGACACAAATATCAATCCTTTCTGATTTATAACATTGTCAAATGTTCAATATCAATCAAAATGTCGTCACCTAAATTTTTATTAGTCAAATTTTGTCATTCTAGGCTTTCCTATAATTCAGAACTTTATGATACCTCAAGTTTAAGCCAGTCAATTTAGTCACTAAGCTAACACATAATTCAAAATGTTTAATACAGCATTAGGTCATGTTACTAAAAAGCACAATACTAGTAAAATATTATATGAGAGGTCTATAACCACAAAATTTCATACTTTTCAAGATCCTAGTAACGAACTCATTGTTAAAACGACCAATCACAAAAAAAAAATGTTTACAAACTAAGAAATTTGATAATGAGAGTAACATATAACTTACAAAACTTTTAGAGGATTTTGTCGAAATTAATTTAAAAACCAAGAAAACCTAACAAACATTATTTTGCTCAATAACATGGTTCAGTGTAAGGAAGTCTGAAAACATTTCCTTTAAAAAACTTATAGGTAACGAAGTATGTCCACTGTCAACAATGCCACAAGACATCTTGCCTTAGGAAAAATACATGCTGTTTGTCAATACTGCTCATAGAATTTTGTTCAAAATGCATTTTGTTGGTCAAGCAGTTATGTCAAAGCACGGCATCTTAACTTGGATGAAAAAAATGAATACCGTACTTAAAAAGTCTTAAGTTTTCATTTTTCTCCACGCAATAACTCCTGTGTTGATTACTTAGCCATTAAAGCTGGAGCTTTAATAAGTGTTATATATTTTTAACATTTACATTTATCAAAAATAATTATTGCACAGCTACAGAAACTTTGAATTTTGAAAATTATCATATATTCAAATTAATGAAAGCAAGGAATAAACTTCTCTGATATTACATAGTATTGTCAGGCGTAACTCAAAAGTAATTTCCAAAAACATTTTTCCTGAGACATTTAAGATAAATTTTCCTTCAAAAAGCTTAACAGTCCGGCACTTTTCATAAGACATTACGTACCAATTAATTCACTAAGTTCAAATTACATTCACTAAGCACAATGTTAAAGTCTATTTAACCAGTTGGGAGAAAGTTACATATGAACCCAACGAATTAATTTGACAATGGCATTAAATCTATTTGTTATGTTCCAGCAGACTGACTAGCTTTATGAGTCAGTCTGCTGGAATGTAGCACAGATATATTGTCATTGGCAAAATAATTCATTTAGGTCATATGTAACATTTAGCCATAGTGTAAGACCGTATCCACACGTACACCTGGCATAGAAAAAATTTTAAATATAAGATTATTGGGTGTTGGTGCATAATATAACATATTTGTGTCACAATGGCGATAAATACGTAATCACTAGACTATCTGAACTAACAGCTATTAAAGTTAAATTCGGTTAACATTACCAAGGAAAGTTGTACCACTTAACATAGAGCACATGAACTGGCCAAGGCTACCCCTTTGTGCTAACTGTATATACTGCCAGTGAAACATCTTAAAAATCTAAACCAACTCCGTTTATAAATCACTGCTCTCAAGAGCTGCTTATCTCGGCACAGTTTCACCGAAGATTATTCCAGGGTTCATTAACACCACAACCTGACCAAGACTCACTGCTACCTCCGAGAGAGATCAGACTTAATAATGCTTTCTTGAGATGATGACATTTCGTTCCAAGACCATTACACAATAATTAGTAAGGCAGTTTCCTAATAATTTTTGTAAGAGATCACGGACACCATGAGGTAGGAAAAATCAAAATATAATTGTTAGGGAGATCATCTAGCAGCCAGGGCAACCTGCATACCATATCATGGGAAGATGATACGAATCGATAAGAATAGAATCAAGGAAAGCAGTCATTAGACTGAGCACCTAGGATTCCATTTGCTGGAGACTAATTACGAAACTTGGTGGCTTTGTTCCAGATTGCCTGAGATCTGCGATGAACAAGAGACAAAACACCAACTAGGAAGAGAATCGGAACCTAATGCACCTGAGAAAAGGGGGATCTATAATCCTTTAGTTCAATAATTTTGGAGGCAACAAAGGTGAATTCCAGTATGATAGAATGCTGCTAACATGGAGGTTACTTAAAAGCTTTATTATCTAGTACTTAGTATACGAAATAAAAAAAAAGTAGATGTAGCAATGAAAATCATCTCATCGATTGACCTTTAGTTTGAAGTTAGCCGAACTGCCAAAATACTGACAAAAGTCAAATTAGGTCACCCTTCAATCAGAGACTGAATGGTTATAGTAGATTGAGAAATGGACTAAGTTGAAACTGTTTTCCACCTAGACTTCTGAAAAAGAGAAGATTATGTGAGAACAGAACCTCAAAAGAGTAGTACTAAAATCCAGAGGCAAACCATCAATAGCGTACTTCAATAAGATAAGAAACCCGGAAAAACAATTACAAGGGAATAAGTAAGATCATTTGTACAAAGACTACCTGAATACCTAAGATACCACTCTTCATGAGATGACCAAGCACCAGTAATTTAAAGCATAATATCTTGCTCAAAAAGATATAAAACCTGTAACTGGGTCTGAATCCCCTTTCCTGCATTATTGGCACAGCCCACTCTTGAGATGGACCTGAGGAATTATCAGATAACTATTGAGTAGAGTAGAGGTTGCATATTTATGTGTTATGTACTGCAAAACTTGAGGGAAGTATAGAAGAGCTGCTGATTTTGTTTCAATTGTAGCATTTCAACTGTAGCTTGGACTCACGTTTAAACTTGGTAACCATCTTTAGACAGAGGACAACAGCAAAAAGTTGTCTTTTTTTATTTAATCACTTCTTATACGTACTTGATAACCAAAACCTATGGTCTCTTGGGTGTTCTAAAATAGACAGACAAGTCCAAGAGATGTTTTAAAAGAACTTAAGTCAACTGAAAGGCAGCGATGTGCGCATTGGGGGCTGTGAGTTGACTTTTGTATTGTGCAAAGGACCCCTGTAAAATTCAGCCATCATGTCTTCGACTGGGGTTTTTTCCTCAAAGTTATGTCAATAATTTTCTTTTGTATAATAAGAAGCTACATTCAAAGAACTAAACTGCAATACTGAAAATGATAACGAATTAAGTTTCTTTACAGGATTTATGCTAAGCTTGTCATTTTCTGCCAGCTGAATTTAGGGCATTCAACACAAATGGTTCCACAAATAAACCATAGCTGTCGACTTGGAGTTTTTTTTCTGTCATATGAAATTTATCACTTACATTGTCAACTAAAGTTCCACAAGGATATAATTTCCACATTGTTTCTGATGTTCTGCAGAGTAATTCGTGCCTATTAATGTTCTCCGGAGTAATTCGTGCCTATTAATGCATCATGTTTATTTTTCATCAATAACACTACTCATTAGAATACTATCTCATTTGTAAGGCGAAATACATTACTGTACTATTAACCCTCTTGCTTAAGAACATCAATAGTGAACACAAGAAAGCAGCATTTGAACTCGCGAAGCTAAAATGAATGACTTAAGCAGAGTTGTTTTTCCTTACAACACTTACTTTTCCAAATGCATGTAAAATATGATACATATCACCTGTCACTGGACTAGTATTAATAGTGATTATAGGTTTTCATATAATGCATAAAACTACTTAAGAAAAATAGCGCAATATTTTGGCAAATATTTTTAAAAATGCGTGAATGGTAACACCTAAATAAACTCCTGAAAAGGTCATGCACACTGGCGAGAGTATTGTGGCCAAATGTGTAAATAATCAATTTGATAAATAACATACATCATACGTATGATCACGGGACCTATCACGGGTTAGCAGTACGAACTAAATGTAGAGTTAGCATGTGATATATTTCACATTTTCGCAAAAAACATCATGATCTACTAACAAACAGAATATTATTGGAGAGATCAAACTGTAGATGGCAGATGACCATGCAATGCAAACAGTAAAAAAAAAATCATCAGACTTTTCTAAAACTGTAGCATAAAATTGCATTTAATGGGCAATATATGATAAATTGCATATTTAGCGAAAGTAAACCAAATTAAGTGTTTTAATATTATTTCCCAGGCTTTTCTTTTATTTATTTTTTGTGATCCCTGTTTGCTGGCTACCTTGATACAGCGCTACAGTGTCTGAACCAACTTGAGTCAAAATGTATATCTATCTATAAAGAACAAAAGTTTGCATTCTCATATGAATAATATAATCTGCAATGAGCTTCGGTAAAGGTGCAAAAGAGCTGTGCACACTATTTCCACGTAATGCAGCCACATTATAAGCAAACCAAAGACAATTTCGAAAAAGATACAATGTAATATAATCTACCCTTAAGCCAATCTGGATAGATAGCTCAGTCTGGAAACCGAGCCTAGACAGTCAGCCTAACCTGCATAGACTGAATACAAGCAAATCAAAGACAATTTCCACAGAGACATAACTTAAACTAACCGAGATAAACTGCCTAACCTCGATATCCAGCCATACTCGTAATACTGGGTATAAGGATAGCCTACGACCGAGATAGGTCAAAAAAAATTTTATGAAAATTATCTACCGTGACCTAGGCCTCCATTACTACCGGTAATATGGATACTATTGATGGCCAGTTTGAAAGAATAACCATAGTATTAGCGGATAACTTAGCCGTTTACCTGTATACTACTTTAATTCAAATAAATACACATTTTCTGTTCATAGTACACATGTACTTTTGTCACGGCCAGCCGGGGAATTAGAAGAATGGTCTGTCACTGGCTGTCATTTGCCTATTTCATCAATGCTAAAGTTACTTTTTCATGCAGACCTCTGCTTCTTTCTTTTTTCTTCACTTGTTATTTTGCCGGTGGAATTATCAAGAGAGCGACATCTTACTCCGAAAACAAACCGATATAACAAGTTCTCAAACGTGAGAATACTGATCCAAGTGTTGATGAGTAATGCTGACAGAGGTTAAGATACTGTTGGATGGAAAATGGGATTATATTTGCTGCCGATACTACCAAAAATGGTGATGAGGTAATGTCACAGGGAAGTTTACAAAGTGTACCATATTCTTGACAGGATTCACTAGGAATAATAGTACCCTTGCATTCCAAAATCAATGTCAACGAAACAACCATAGTAAAACAGCCACAAAAGGATTACTTGTTTGAAACCTTTCAAAACAACTGGAGTATGGTTCACCGGGCAGACTTATAATTCAATAACGTACTGATGCTTTTAAGTTGATCTTCAGGATGGCTGTAGGTTCTCTGAGGGAGAGAAATCTATGAGAAAAACGATATCATTTGTGATTCTTCTAACTTCTTCCATTTATTCAGCTTCCTAATTATCAAGTAAATTATGTTTTGCTAAGGAGTGAGGAAACCCGGTTAGTATAAAAGAAAATAAGTACATGCTAATTATAAAATGTTCATGGTTTTACTGTCTGATGAATGCAATATACTGTATTATGTATAATCACTAAACGTATGATGAACTTTAAGTTATCTGCAAAGGAATTTACTGGAAAAATTACATATCCCACAGTATTTGGTACTTATGTATCGTTACTTACCATTTTTACCACCACCCGATAGCATTTAGACACGAAAGAAAATTGTAAAATCTTACCCTGGCTCCAGTACATTAACAGTAAGGAAGCGTTGGCTACTTAATAGCGTTCTTGTTGAATCATTATTTACGCGAAATTCGAGACCTTCCAGCATTTCTGGATATAAAACCTGAAAAGATGGGTAAAATATTTGACAATGGCTGGTTATTAACCAACTTTAATGTGAATAAACCTTGAA
This sequence comes from Macrobrachium nipponense, assembly GCF_015104395.2. Classification (NCBI taxonomy): domain Eukaryota; kingdom Metazoa; phylum Arthropoda; class Malacostraca; order Decapoda; family Palaemonidae; genus Macrobrachium; species Macrobrachium nipponense. The sequence continues at coordinate 46,633,973 of NC_061109.1, forward strand.
AAGGGCATTTCTCACTGATTACGGTGTACCTATTACATATATATTCGAAGAAATACGCCGCCATTCACCGCCAATGTTGTTTATTTGAGTTTAGCAACGGTTAAAACTTCAATTCAACGTGCAAGAGAAACTGCAAAAACAAAATAAAAAACAAAATCATTAAAGGCCACTACTGTCCTTCATACGCCACCTTTCATCCTCATTCTTAAGTTCATGGTAATTTTTTTTTTCCCTGTTCAACCCGAAACGAGATCAAGTCAAGCTTAGATCGTTGGGGTAATGCGTAGATTTGTTATCGACTTCAGAACATAACCCATTTTTAGAAGTTTTTATATATAAAGCATAACGAGGGTTGCGATCATTTATTGCTATTTAGCTACGTTTGAATAAAATCACGTATAGGTTTATTCAAGAGTTAACTGTCGCACAGCTTAAGTCAAGTGCAGTTAACTGAAGCTTTAGTGACGATAGACACAAACAACTATGGCTATTCAGCGCTGAAACGGAAATTGACAGTGAAAAGGGTTTGAAAGGTGTAGCAGGATGAAAGCCAAGCAGTTACACTAGGAATCAATTGTTAGGAGAGGGTGGAAAGTAAGATGGAAGAGAGATAATATGAAAGGAGGTATAGTAAAAGGAACGAAAGTAGTTGCAGCTAGGGGCCGAAGGGAAGCTGAAAAGAACCTTAAGTAATGCCTACATTGCACCGCATGAGGTGCATTGACGGCACCACCCCCCTTAGGGGTAAGGGAGGAGCGTCGAAAGAAATGACACGGCCATTGACGTTACGACCCGGTCTGTGTAAATTGCTCATTTGCTTCTTGGAGGTGGTAGAATGATGACCGAGGTACTTTCCAACAGCGAACTGGGAGCTATGGCAATTTGTGCTATAATTTACGTCAAATTGAAGAACCGTGCTAAGAATAGAAAGAGATGTTGGACAAAAGACTGGTTGCTTTAAAGAAAAGTTTTCTCATGCATCCCTCTTAAATGAACTCAAATGCCATCAAAGTGATTGGTATGATTATTTAAGGGTGGGCGAGGATAAATTTAGGGAACTGCTGGCATTAATAACAATGTATGTCAAGAAATCAGACATTTGTATGAGGCAATCTAGTGCTGATAGACTGACCGCCACACTACGGTATTTAATGACGGGGAGATCTTATGAGGACCTAAAGTTCAGTGTGCCGATATCTCCTTAGAGGCTTGAGAATATCGGTGACCGGTAATAAAGTCACAGGAAAAAGTCTCTAATATTAATCTATGGTGACCGGTAATAAGGTCACAGGGAAAAGTTGACAATACTACTTGGGGTCATTATCTTTACATTTACAGTCTTTTGTTTATGTTTTTACGGTCATCCCCAACGGGGTTGTACTAAACACTCCTTTGCAAAGGTGGATACATGAATACATACAGAGTTCAAATTTACCCTTGGGATTCACTAATAAAGATTGTGACTTTTTTTCCTTTGACATTTGTTTTCCTGCAACATTTTTACCAGGATTCTGAATATCATCCCGGAAAGCACCTCTAATGTCTATTTTCTTGGTGGCAGTGTCTCGTGTAGCATTTAGATATCTAACCTTCAGCTTGTTTATTAGAATATCGTAAGCGATATATTCCCAATTTCTGTGTGAATAACATTTGGATTTCATATTCCATAAGCATGTGATTTATATAAAGCAATCCAGTCAGACTAAAACGACTTAACCCATACTTCTGTCCGAGTTGAATTCAGAATCTCCTTGAAGTCACGTGTCGCAGACGTCACGGAGTATTACCGATATGATAATGTCGGTCTGCGTCGAAGTAACCTTCATTCATTCACGCTCGTCTATGTATTTCAACCATAATACAACAGTGTCTCCCAATGAATGATCTATTTATACCTCATTTTAAACAAGTCGCTACAATTTATCTGTGCGACAGGCAGTACAGACTAAAAACAACCACATTCACATACCGGCGTCCAACGCTCCGTCTACTTTTCTACGTCTTAAGACCGGGTCTGAGCATGAATGCGGTCCCTCAGGTGTGCCAGCTCCGGGATCTTCATTTTATATGTTTTCACGCAAAACCATCAACTGTAATATTCTAGTAACTATCAACTCGGGACACTTATAAGGTATATACTATCGACTTCACTTTCTTGGCTCGTGAAAAACTAAATAATCTGAAAAGTAACTAGTATCGAGTGTTTTGGAAATATCAAAATTCACGGATCCAGCTCAGTAACTTCACAGTTTACTGAGCGAAGTTACTCACATGGTATACAGAGGACAAACATCAGAACCAAGTTTGCTAAAACATCTGATTTTTGTTTGGTTTCATTTTCGCATTATTCCTTATAAATACCTGGGCAACTCATCTTCCCCGTCGAAAGGGTTAACATTGTCAACTAACATGCAATGACATGACGAATCATGATAATATAACTGAAAAGAACTAATCCCAAAATAATATCGATTCACAAACTTCTCAGGTATCTTATATCACAAATATATCTTCGAGTTTTGCTCGGTTAACAGTTTTACTGCATAATTCATCAGCCAATTTACTAGAGTAATATAGTTTATTTTGAAACGTATGGAAAGTTGCAGTATACTTTCCATAAATGTTACTTCAATAAGTCTGTGGTATTTGTCGTATGCCTTAAGCCCTCACACCGTGCCTCAAAATAAATCCGAGAGCATGATAACATTTTCAATGTTCTAAACCTTAAATCATTGACGTCTATAACGCACTGACCTCAAACTCAATTCATGTATATACTATATTAAGGTCTTGACTAGAGCAATGTTACTTATGAGATTTTTTTAGCTTTCGCTTTAACTAGGCCTGTTTCGGAAAATACAAAATACTGTGATTACAAAAACAAACAAAGAGACACCAACATTCCTAAAGAACCAAAAGTGAAAGTAATGAAGTCGAGCATATGAACCCAATATTCATTTACTCGAATATCTTCAAGAACTCGGCTACAGGAAAACACTTATTTCCTATGCACCACTGGCAAGCATACGGGGGAAAATTGTGAGAGAAACTTTTTACTTTCAATGTTATAATGTTTTTCACACGATTTCAGACATTATGTTATTCAGCCAGAAACCTAAGTGGTAAGGACGGGTAGAGCTGATTTTGGGCGTGATCTCAAGGGACGAGCGAGATATTGAAACGGGAGTACATATACAGCCATCTACAAACGACGAACTATGATACCATTTTACCCAAGAGAAACGTTTGCTCGTATACACCAACAGCGTTAAATATTTTACGTTCCATCCATTCAACCTACCTAGCTGTTACTGGTCCTGTTACCGACCCCATTTATTAAAAACCAGCTGGGCCCTCCTTTTTCTTTCAAGACCCCCCAAATAATCTAGCGTATCTTGAAAGAGTTTATTGTGCCTTTCAAATGGCATAGCACCAATTATTTGGATCAAATCGTGGTAATTCTTGGCAATAGCTCCGCACGGACTGCATCGAACGTTCCCGCGTATACGGCAGCCACTAGGGATTGGGCCGTCAAATGTATGGCGTTGGTTTAGTACTATAGCCCCTGGAGGTTAATTATAGTCGAACTCCCCCTCAACCAAAAAGAAATAAACTGTAAATTCATAATAAGAGACCTAAATAATACAGAAAACAAATTTCCCAAGAAATACTCGACGCGGAGGTATTACTTAGATCTACAGTTAAATGTGCAGAACTAACCAAATGCTAGTTTCGAGAATGACGAAACAACACCAACTGAAACATACACGAGAGCACTGATTAACACTGACCAAAATGGCTAAGTTTACGTCAGTCGTCGTAAAGGTCCTAAACCCAGTATACGTATGTATACTACCAAAATACCCCTAACGTACCAACACACATGGTCTCTTATCAAACTAATACGGGGGGTAACATCCTACATATATATACCCACATATTCCGAAATTAGCACACCGGCCCCCACACCCATCCCCCTTGTTGCGAAGCACAGGTTACAGCTCCCAAACTCGAGTAAGCAATGCCATGGGAAAGGATCACTGACACCAAGTCATTCAGCGCCTCTCAAGTCTATGAAGCACTAAGAGTGTAATATAGGGAAGGCCCCGTTTGCCAGTTAGGGCACGGCATCATAGGTTAGGTTTGGTAAGAATGCATTTTGCAATTTCACATGGGGCCCAGGCCACAATGAGCCAAGTAGGACGTAGTACCCTACGTCAAATTACGATGCATTCCTATCCCATTTCCGGCACTGTATTGAGGTCCGGTTAAACTGGTTTCCTCATGTAGTATTCCATCTTGATTAAAAGCACTCTAGATTTGATGGCAAAGAGGTGGGCAGTTGCGGATTACCCAATAGCCTTCGCTAAGCCTAAGGGCCCCAAGCCTTCGGGAACAGGCTTATTCGGACCTTGGCTGATTCGGACTATGAATTGGCTCATTCGAACCTTTATCCAGGCTTATTAGGACCTAATATGCAGTGGGGGCTCCTGGCTATCATTCATATGGGTGCTGTTACGTAATTTCTTTTTCAATTCCTCGATATTAACTGCATAAACACACACATTATATAGTACATATATATGACACTATAAACAATGCCGAAAACTTAATTTCTTCAAGTTTACTAATTGTCTGGGTATTTCTACAGAGGCTGTCCGCACCGACTGTAAGGAACGTAACCGCGGATACGACATCCACTAGGGATTGGGGCGTCCAATGTATTTCGCCGTGTTTAGTACAGGCCCCTGGGGGTTAATTACAGTCGTCCGAATAAATATTACTTAAAATTCTTGTTCAGTCGGTAAAACTGCATAGAAAAACTGCAACTGCCATAGTCTAGGCCGCCGCGGATAAATACCCTAGATATACCAAATTGATTTTTTTTAACAAAAACAAGAGAATGGTAATTATTTTTAAAGGATTATTGATAATATATACTCAATTTCTCATATTCATGTATATATTCATAATTTTGTGCATATATATTATGAAATCTATAGGGGGTGCTGCAGTTCCACAGTGCCTACTGACGAGCCGCCACTGCTAATATGTATTTACATATGTAACATATGTGATAGTTTTATAATATTGCTTCAATGTTTTTAATCCATAATCAATCCAGTCTATTATGAAAATATATTGGGTAAGCAATGGAAATCCACTCCTCTTACTTTTCTAGGACCATTTATTTCGTACAATTACATATTGACCTAATTTTTAAAATAGTTCATGTAAAAAAATAAAGCTAAAAATATGGTCCAAATTAACCCAAATTCACCAGAAAAAGCCTCTCGATTTACACAGTCGCATATATATGTGCACATATCTTCAATAGCTGACTAGTTGTTATTTTCCTTTCATCATAGTCCTCCCACAGTTTCATGACACGACCTTGTAGTTCCCTGACCTGCTTTCTCTGATGTCTCTTTAATTTGCCCTCTTTAACAAGCTTAATTCACCTGATTCGGTATTTCCTTTGCCTGTAAGTATAGGTGAATAAAATGCGAGGTTAATTTTTTTGGCTTTTTGTTCAACTTATGATGCCACCCCTCCACATCGTTGTTTGTCTTAATACTGCGCCCAAACGCTGACCAGTTCTCCATTTTCCACACCTGACTGCTGACTCTGCAACCACGCTACTATGAGATTCAGGGTCTCTGTAACACGGTTTTTTGGAATTTGCTCCTTGTCAAAGCATCGGATGTAGCTGAAAGTTGACATATGAATATTTTACAACCACACACAAATTTTGTCAGCATTATCAATAACCTAAACCTGATAGTTTTAATTTTTATAGAGTAAAAATTATCTAGCCGACGCCATGGCCAATGATTACGAGCCAAGAGTCGAAAAACATTCATTACGTAAGCAAGGTAAACAAACACCTTTTGACTAAATGTTGCCCCGCCCATCCACCAGACAGAAATTCCATCGGCTCTGAAACCCAAAGACTTTATGAATGGCGGAACGATACATAAATGTGGGTGGGGTATCAGTGCTAGCGTAGTAATACTACTGTAGCAGTAGTGCCGCAACAGTATAACAGTAATATACATGAATTAAACGTTTAGACCAACTGCTGGGATCCTTGAGGATCATTTAGCACTTCTTACAACTACTCAAGAAATTAGTTTTTATAGCCAGAAGTTAAATTTTCTAATCCAACAATGCCCATGGTAGCCTTCAGTGTTATCCTGAATTATAACGAGGCGAAAGTGGGTGGAGCCTCATGAAGTCACCATTCTGACGATAATTATTGGTGAAGGTTTAAAGCCAATATACGGTACCGGCTATTTTTTTTTCAGTAAATAGGTAGATAGCCAATAAATAAAAATTGCTTGACATTGGATATAGCAGTTATCAAATGAAGCTTGTCTACTATGTTTTTGGTAATTACCAACTATTCCCTACATCTTGTCAATCTGATTGTGACCTATAAAGTAGACTGTAATTTCTTTGGAAACTTATTTTGGGAGTTAGACTAATAATCGAAGTGTTTTTGTATTTATTAACATATTTTGTTGGTTTGTTCATTATGACAATTATCAGTGTAGAGGTTCCAGAGTTCATAAAGGTGTACTACTTTGGTTGTATTTAAATTTGTATGTCATTGTTGTCAGAGGTTTAGCCTTCGTTACGTATAGCCAATTATCCATCGAGAAAGAGGAAAGAAATGATGTCATAAGTTACGTAACGAGTGCGTTCGAAACCTTTTCTCTGAGTAAGTTGGCCCGTCTTCAAAAAAGGTCACTTTTACATTGTAAGTACCAAATTTATTCAACCTACGTAGTTCAGAATACACTCAAAATTTATGTGTTGATATAATATGTATTCTGAATAAGCGTTATATTTATGAAATGCATAGATAAAATGTTATTGCGAAAAAACCGTGTTGCAGAGGCCCTGAATCTCATAGTAGGTCAACATACTCCATAATACCCTAACTGGCCCAATGACACCCACCTTGCCTGAAAGTTCATCAAAGGTTTCCCTAATATTATTGCTATATATGAAATTATTTGTATAAGTCCGAATTATCCTAAACAAAGGTCCGAAACAGCCGAGGAAATGGTCCGAATTGGCCTAAACAATTGTCCGAATCAGCCAAGACTAAGGTCCGAATCTGATCCGAATCCGCCATGGTTCCAATAAGCCCGCATTCCTCTGTAAAATGCCTTTCCAAATCTTTGTGTTTTACAGGTGGACTGGCTTTATACCTACACGGTCTTTGGCTGCTATAATGGCAATGTGCAGGAGCTTTAATAACGTCATAGTTGAGTATCAAAACTAACATTTCACGAAACTAGTCCCTTGAAAAAAAAAACAAGTATTTCTATATAAGCATTCCGCATCGTTCGTCCCCGCGAATACGAAGCCACCAGGAATTGGGGCGTCAAATGTATTCCGCCGTTTAGGACGAGCTCCTGGGGGTTAATTAGTCGTCCGAATAAATATTACTTAAAATTCTTGTTCAGGAGGTAAAACTGCATAGAAAAACCGCAACTGCCATGGTCTAGGCCGCCGAGGAATAGTAATACAGACCTACCAAAAAATATTCACTGTCCTGCTAAACCACTTACCTGGATCCAAAAGCTTCAGTAACCCTCTACGATCTACGTACGTCGCCGATGGAGTCTGTCTTGTCAGTTGTCACCAGTGTTGCCGTTGTATCGGCATAAGTTTCCGCAAGCGCTTAGTTACGTTTTTCAAGCGATGCCTGTTTACTTTTGGCCTTCTATACGAAAACAAAGAAAACGAAATTCTCACTTTACTCGGTAAACTGAATTATTTCATCTTCTAATTGTGAACAATGTTTCATCCGAGTCTGTCACTGATATGTGTAATATCTGAATCGATGTGTTCGTCACTATTTGACCATATAATTATGCACTGTTCCTCGGCATCATTATTAACATTTTGAGGCTGCGTGTCACATAATATAACATTGTCTTGCTCATTTTCAGTTTTTTTTTCTTCATCATCAGCTTCGTCTGAAGATGAATAATCTTCAGGAAAAAAGATTTTTAATATGTAATCATGTGAATCACATGAATCCACTAATTCATTGTCGTCCTGAGTTTCACAAATTTCAACTTCAGTTTCTTTTTTGGAAAATAGCAGTTTTCTGGGGGAAAAAATTCTATATACTATCACGCGATTTGCGGCCACTCATGTTTTCTTCATTTATAGGCCATCTGCTGTATATGGTCACTATAAAGTATCGAACGGGATAAAACAATGAACTCAATATGCATGATAATGGATTGGCAATCTGGGAACACTTAGTCCGCATAATTATGTTGCTGCCACTTTATCTTTACGAGTTTTGCAGAGATGCAAGTATATATAATATTAGAAGTTTCATTGTCTATGAACCGTGAGCTCCAAAGACATACTTTTGAAACTCTGGACATTACCTTTGTACATAGCAAATTAATTAAAAGCGAGAATTCTGGCACTGAAAATCTTTCGTTGAAAACACTGAGTATGCCCCTAGGAGATTGTGAAGGTAATTGATCACTTGTTTACTGCACCTATTCGAAGGAGATGATGATAATGAACTTCGCACATAGGGATTTGAACGATTTATATCAATTTCGTTATACTTAAGGTACATAACTAATATATATATATATATATATATATATATATATATATATATATATATATATATGTGTGTGTGTGTGTGTGTGTGTGTGTACACACACACACACACACACACACACACACACATATATATATATATATATATATATATATATCATACATACATGTATATTCATATATACATATTCATATACATTATATTTACATATATTTATATACATGCACTGTGTATATATACATACATACATATACATACGTATGCCTATATACGCATCAAGAGAGAGAGAGAGAATAAAAGTATTCTTCTTTGTTTCGTGGCTTTTTTATATATACTTGCAGATTGTACTTCACCTGAGGATAAAGGGTTTCATTCTTTAACTACTATAATGGAATAAATAAATACAACAGTTACATCACAATACAAAGATTCGTTGCTTGCACTAAGTGGCCAAGGTCGCCTGGGTACATTCTTTGAAGAATTAAAAAAAAAAAAAAAAAAACATGATCCTTGACAGGAGTAAATAATTATACATTTATATGATTCTGGATGACTTACAATATTCCACAATCCCCCCCCCCCTCCTTCACTCCCCAAGCCCCAGCCACCGCCTCCACCGCCCTTTATTTGGGATAAAGAGCCGGACGTGATGGTATGAACCATAGATCTCGCTGTATATCTATGGTATGGGCAATTATATAAGTGCTTTTTCCAAAGAATAAGTGCACTTGATGCACCTTTCATTAGCCAATAAATGAAACAAATTCGTTATATCCCCTACGAATGTTAACTGATACTGAACTGACCCTTTTTTTTTTTTATACGTATAGGTAAACCATAAGCTAAAAAAAAAATCTGTATGCAGGACATTTTTTCAAACAATTCTAGTAGTCCGTGCGAATTGCATTTCCAAATAATACGAATTGCTCCAAGCACTTTGGATTTATTTTACGAAGTGACACATATTTATTACGTCCCTCCAAACTATTATAGTGCATTCACATCTGACGTATTTTAGTCATGTCTTCAATGGATGACAGTGCTAAAGGGACGACATGTCTGCTGTTCCATGCGAATTGCATTTCCAAATAATGCGAAGATTTCTAAGCACTTTGGATTTATTTTAACTAAATGATACATATTTATTACGTCCCCTCCAAACTATAATGCATTCACGTCTGATAGGACATCAGTCATGTCTTTTTTCATGAATGGATGACGTGCTAGAGGCACGGCGTGACGTCACCCGGGAAAGTGGAAACAAAACAAGATCCTCCACCTCGGTTTCAGTGTTGCCGAAGTGCGAAATTTTCGTCAGCTATCCAAGTTTGTATGCCGATGTCGATTCCACATCTGCATTTTCAGAAGCAATTTCTTCATGGCGCATTCATGTAAATTTATCATATACAAATTGCAATATTTTTTTTACTTTTAAACAATTTCTCATTCAAATATAATATTATAAAAGATAAAGACATCAGAATATGACGGTGATATGTTTAATGTACATCAATCTGTTAATATGTTATAAAATTATTTCTTTTATGATTTAATGAGTTATATACCGATACATAAATGCTGTTATGCTTATTACAAACTTATCTGTAAATATATCTGGGACAAATAAGAAAGGAAAAAATAATACTTCTCATATGTATATATATGTATATACATATGTACAGTGGTAGCTCGACATACGAAATTAATCAGGCCTTCGTAACCTGAGCTTTTCGTATCTTGAACCGCATTTTACATGTAAATTGCCTAATTCGTTCCAAGCCCTACAAAAACACCCCAGTAAATTTTATTATAAAGCTAAATTGACCAATAAACAATGAAATACAACAATTTGGACCATTCAGTACCTAACTTAATACGTACTATAATATGTAGTACCTGTAAATAAAGTAAAGTGTATTAGTGTACATGGTATACAAGAAATACTGTACTTACATACGTACGTATGTACTAAAATGTGGAACCTTATCTTTCGAGTATTTGTGAACGAACGAATTCCGTCCCGGGACATGTGGCGGCCCTTGCCCGCCCGTCCCGGGACGCGTGGCGGGCCTCGCCCGCCTGTCCCGGGACGCTCTGCGCGCCACGCCTGCCTGTCCCAGGACACGTGGCAGGCCTCGGGCGCCCGTCCACGAAGCGGGCCATGCCCGCCCGTCCATGTGGCGGTCTAGCCCACCCGTCCCAAGACACGTGGCAGGCCTCGTCCGCCTATCCCGGGACACGTGGTGGGCCTCACACCCCCTGTCCCGGTACGCCCCCGCCCGCCTGTCCCGGGACACATGGCAGGCCCCGCCCGCCTGTCCCGGGACGCGTGTAGAGCCCCGCCTGCCCGTCCCGGAACACGTGTGGAGCCTCGCCCGCCCGTACAGGGACGCGTGTGGAGCCCCGCCCGCCTGTCCCGGGATGCGTGGTGAGCCCTACCCACCCATCCCGAGACGCATGGTGGACCCGGCCGCCCGTCCCCAGGACGCGTGGCAGTCCCCGCCCGCCCTTCCCGGGATGCGTGGCGGGCCCCGCCCGCCCGTCCTGGGACACGTGGCAGGCCTCGTCCGCCTGTCCCATCATAGACAACACCTTTGCTTAGTTTTAGAATTAGAACCAGAATATGCTACTGACTCCTTCCAATTCTCCTGGGGCTTCTCTGAATCCTTTCAGTTCTTCTGAGGCTTCTCTGAATCCTTTCAGTTCCCCTGGGGCTTCTCTGAATCCTTTCAATTCTCCTGGGGCTTCTCTGAATCTTTTCAGTTCTCCTGGGGCTTCTCTGAATCCTATGCTTCTTCTCCTCGCACTCCACCAATCCTGTCATTTTCTTCACGCTTTCTTCAATCCTCCCATCTTCCTTTTCCTTTCAGGAATCAATAAAACTCTTAAGAAAACATTTAACATATTTATTTCCCTGCAACTTCAACTTCCTTCAAGGATCAACAAAGCAAACTTATTACAAATAAACATTAAACTTTCCATGCAACAAACATTGTCCTCAAATTTTTCACATCTCATTCGTCTTTGTGAGGCCAGCGCCAGTCCTTGAAGATCGCGCCATTCCTTAGAGATTGCACCATTCCTTGAAGACGAGCAGCTGCTCCTTCAGTTTCCAGTTGTCTTTCTCCAGGAGTCTGTTTTTCCCCTCCAGGTTCTTCAGGTTGTAAACTAATTTCTCCTTCGTTCCTCGCAGCTGTCCAACCTCATCTTCTAAGCATGTCAGCTCCTTCCTTTTGAGTTTCGCAGCCTCAACTTCACACTGGAGTCCACAATTTTCCTTCCTGAGGACTTCCACTTCCTTCTGCAGGCGCTCGAACCTGACCTCGACGTCTTTCCTGCCAGATTCGCGCTTTTTTGGTCGCGTCCTTTGTTCCTGGATGAGCCTCGCCATCCGCACCGCTTCTTCCCTTTTTAACTACGGGTCTTTCTCCTTCTGTCGTACGAGTTCCTCTTGCCTCTCAACCTGGCTGTTTGCCTCTGCCAACCGCACTGTTAGTTCCCTTATCCTCTCACATAGGGCATCGTTTCTCTCCCCAATTGCCTTTGTCTTTTCCATTAACTGCTGATTTTCATCTGTGATCTTGAGGGTCTTGTCTTCGAGCGAGTAGGCCCTTTCTTGCCAGGCCTGCTGTTGCAACACCACCTGAGTGATCTGGATCACACGAGTATGTTCTTCCCTTCCGCCCGCCTTCTGAATCTCTTCATTGTTGTCGAGCCTAAGTTGCAGCTGAAGAATTATCCTGTCCAAGTTCACCTGCTGCTCTCTCTGGCACCGGATGGTGTCTTGCCAAGCCGCAATTCTCTCCTTCAGTTCCTTCTCCTTGTGCTGTTCGACTCCATCAACAGTAGTCAGGAAGAACCACACCAGTGAATACGCAGCCACAATAAACAAGATGACTATTCCTGCGTTAGACTTCTCTCCGTATTTCAAACAATATCTGGACATACCCAGTTCACATACTCTCCTCTCATTCTCTTTCGATTTTTCGTCGATTTTCTATATTCCACGAGAGATATTTCGATATAGCAGGAAATATTCTGAACATTTTTTTAACTCTGCCTTGTCTCTTGGTGTTATAAATTGCTGAAATCTCTCTCTCACTCAGGGACTTTTTGCAGTAAGTGTCTTCTTTGTCTGATATCTCTCTCTCTCTCTCTCTCTCTCTCTCTCTCTCTCTCTCTCTCTCTCTCTCTCTCTCTCTCTCTCTCTCTCCATGCGGGATTTTCCTTTATTTACCTTTTTGTTTATAAGAAAAACAATACTACCTACAGGCGGGCAATTGCAACTTATGGGAAAAATGGCCATTTTTCTAGGGCAAGTTTCATTTTTTTACAGGATAACTAATTAAAAGATACAATTCTAAACGAATTAGCCGAAACATCAAGAGAAATATATATAATTAACTGAAATTTAATTTTTCTCCTACATAAGTGAAAAAATATTTAAAGGAGTACAATTTTATTAGAATATAGCTCGCGTTCGTAAACTGAAATGCAATATGAAAACAAAGTAGAAAACACTAACATCCCTATTCCTACTTAAGGCGAAAATGACACTAGCCATGAATTAGCGCGACTCGACGCGACGCGTTTGGTGTGAACGCAACATTAGTAAGACGTTGCGTATATGTTTAATACAAAATGCAGGCAGCTTTCTGAACGTCGGAAATATTTGAGACTCCTTGTAACACATAAAAAATGGGATGTAAATATGCAGTTCACAATCATCTCATTATTTGAGAACATAGAAATAAATAATAAGAATTGTTTTGAATGAATGCGGTTCAGCGACCATTAATTACCTGAAATCTAAATTCAGTCCCAATTCAGTAACAGAACAAAAGTAAACACACCTTTGATTAACCACAAAGTCATTTTCCAGGGAATCGATGTTATGTGACTAGAAATTCTTTGTACAATTCTGTGACGGACGGTCAATTTGAATCACAGTAGTTTTAAAGAATGTTGTATTCCAATAAAATATGCAGCACTCCTACAGTACTGTGTGACCACACTATATTATCAAATTGTTTTAAAACAGAAAATTTCATAGAGATGATGAGAATTTTAATTCCATTTTCAAGTGTTCAGCCATTGACTAATTAATTATGTAGTATACTACTGGGTGTTTCGAAATTGGAGGCCCAACACCCCCCACCCCCCTCCACAGAACAAATGGAAAGTTATGAAGTTTTCTGCTATAGGCTATCTCCAAGTACATTATGTTAAGTTTCTATTAAGTCATTTTTCATTTTACATTTCTTGTATTTTCAGACTGAGTGACGGAGTTAGATACAGCCATGGCTAACGACTTGGAGGAAATCAGATGAATTGACCGAATCCGGGCTATAACCTTCAGAAAGGCCAGGGATGCTGGCGCATCCTTCATTTCACGTTTCTGGGTAGCCAAATACATTAAAAGAGATGAATCCTTTGTTAAAAGAGAATGGAACAAAAATCCATATGACTGTCATTGCGAAAAGAGTCAAAAGACATCATAGATGAGGCATTGGGTAGACCAAGAAAGTTTTTATGTAATTGGCGCTTGAACTAGAAACAAAAAGGGGAAAGAAGAGAAGTTATAGTGCTGTATATCATGAGTTGAAAAAATCTGGTATCAAGCCATTTCATGTTATCAGCAAGCCCAACATCACTCAGCAACCGTGCATGGTTTTGTGGTTCATTTCTTAAAATTGGGATGAAGCTGACTTTCTCCATGTTGCCGCATTAGATGAATTCTTCATTTACGCAGTCAGGAAGTCAAATCATTTGGGCTGGAAAGTTGGATGATATCAGCGATGACGTGCGCTATCGCCAAGTTGTGAAATTTCTTGAATGTTTGGGAATTTTTCTCCATTTCACAGCCAAACAGTTAATGTGGATCATCAAAGAAAAAGGACAGTCATGGAATGGCGAATACTTCAGAGAAACTGTGCTTACTGGTGAAGTATTTCCTTTCCTCAAAGTTTCTGAAAATGTGTTATCTGTTGAAGAAATCACATTTTTGCATTATAAGGCACCATGTTTCAAGGCTCTTCAGACACAGGAGCTGCTTCGGAACAGTGGTATCGATTTCTTCACGTCAAGTGAATTTCCAGGTAGCTCCCCTGACCTTCATGTCTGTGAAAACATTGGTAGTATCTTAAAGGATCGTGTTGAAGCGTGCACAGTGAACTATGATGGTATACCAAGCCTCGACGACCTGCGAAGAGAGGTGACCGAAGTGCTCAGGGAAATGGAGTTTGAGTCTCAGCTTTTTTGTGATTTACTGAAATCATACCCCTCAAGAATGCAGGCTGTAGTACAGGCAGATGGAGGCCACACAAAATATAAAATACTCAAAGAGAAACTTAAGTTAATACCTGTTCTGAATTACTATTGTTTTTGTCCATATCAATTTTAGTTTATGCTGCAGAGGGGGAGGGATTTAATTTCGAAACACCCTGTTCATACAACCGATTAACCTACCTACCTATATTGGATATCATTTCTATCGCTATGGAATGCATCCACCTACAATTCCAGTACCTGTTATTTAGTATAACACTGAACCGTCTTTTCTACCAGAGAGAGAGACACGACGTTACATTTGCTTTGAACTTGAGAGCACTTTTTCTTTTACGTGGTGCAGTAGTTTTCATCAATTGAGACACAATAATCCCTATTTAAGATATTTAATTATATAATTAATTTTGTCTTAAGACCGCTAAACTAAACAAAAACAAGAAAATGCTGGCACATTTCATAATCATACAAACTCACATTGTTAAGAATGCAGAAGTCTGTAGTACTAGTAGAGTTATGGTAGATGAAGGCGAAGGAGAGGTAGAGAGAGAGGTAGAAACTGAACGCAAAATAGGATGTTTGAAAAGTGATGAGGCAAGTTATAAGTGTTGAACCTTGACCCATCAAGAGGGTGGTTACGATGGATCACGGCACCCACAAGGATTCGCCCAAGGGTGGGACCAGAAACAGTAGGCGTTCAAGTTCAACCAATCAAGAAGAAATAGGGTGTTCTCCAGTTGAAAAGGAGGAGGAGTCAGATTTATCCTTATTTTCGATTACTTATTGAAAACAAACTAATGATGACATATGACAGGGAAAAAGTTTTAATCTGTCCTGGGTCCTCAATAAAATATTGGTGCAAATACAATAGTAGCTCAACTTCTCACTGCATAAAGAAAACATAATTTCAGGTCTATTTTAAATGTATTATGATGTAAACAGATATTACTATAGTAAATTCACATCACCAGTGCATCTGATGTCTAGGCCAGTCCCTTACGATGCTCCTGATTGGCTATTGATAAGCCAATCACTGGGCTGGAAACTCTCAGTCTCTCTCAAGAGTTCACATAGGCAGGATGTATGTTCCACCTCTCATGAGGGATAAGTCTTTCAAAAGCATCCCTCAGGAGAAGTGGAACATACATCCTGCCTATGTGAATGCTCCAGCCCTGTCATTGGCTTATCAACAGCCAATCAGGAGCGTCATAAGGGACTGGCCTAGACATCAAATGCACGGCTGATGTGAATCTACTATAGATAGAATAATGTGCACTACTAATTTTACTTCAACATAAATGTCATAGATGACATGATAATGGATTGGGTTGCCACTTGATCTTTACGAGTTTTGTATAGATGCAGGTATATATACTATTAGAAGTTTCATTGTTATGAAACGTGTGCTCCAAAGATATATTTTTGAAACTCTGGACATTACCTTTGTACATAGCAAATTAATTAAAAGCGAGAATTCTGGCATTGAAACCCTTCGTTGAAAACACCGAGTATCGCACTTGTTTAGCGTACTACCTACTAGCGATAAAAACTGTATGCCCATAGGAGATTGTGGAGGTAATTGATCACTTGTTTACTGCACCTATTCGAAGGAAATGATGATCATGAACTTCGGACATAGGGATTTGAAAGATTTATATCAATTTCGTTATACTTAAGGTACATTACTAATATATATTATATATATATATATATATATATATATATATATATATATATATTAGTACTGTACCTTCTATAATATAATATTATATATATATATAGATATCTATATATATTATATATATATAATATATATATATATATATATATATTATATTATATATAATACATACATTATGAATATATACATACATATATACACGTATATATACATATATGTATATGTTTATATATGTATAACACCTATATATAACATATAAATATAAACAAATATCATATACATATATCCATACATCATACACACATACATGTATTTAAGTTTATACTATATCTACATACATGTATATATTCATACATACATATACGTATATGCATTCATATATATATATATATATATATATATATATATATATCTATATATATATATATACACACATTTATATACATAATATTTACATATATATATACATGCACTGTATATATATACATACATACATACATACCTATATACGTACAAATACACACACCACACACACACACACACACACATATATATATATATATATATATATATATATATATATATATATATGAGAAGTATTATTTTTTCCTTTCTTATTTGTCCCAGATATATTTACAGATAAGTTTGTAATAAGCATAACAGCATTTATGTATCAGTATATAACTCATTAAACCATATAGGAAATAATTTTATAATATATTAACAGATTTACTTACATTAATCATATCACCGTCATATTCTGCTAAGAGTCTTATCTTTTATAATATTGTATTTGAATGAGAAATTATTTAAAAGTAAAACAATATTGCAATTTGTATATGATAAATTTACATGAATGCGCCATGAAAAAATTGCTGCTGAAAATGCAGATGTGGAATCCGCGTCGGCATACAAACTTAGCTGCCCCGTAGACTTTTTATTCCGCATAGCAGACGAAAATTCCGCACTTCGCCAACACTGCTTGTACTCCTTGTTATCCTTGTAGTTGTTACTCACCCCCTCACAAAAAAAAAAAAAAAAAAAAAAATTATCATGCGTCCCAATACTTTTTTCCGCGTACCAGAAACCTTTCAATTTAATATGCTGGTCAATCGAATGCCTTTGTCACCACAATTTTTCAGTTTTAACTAGATTTAATTCTTGAACGTTGAAAATAATTAAGAGAGCAAATCGGAATACAAGTCTGGTGCATTTTAAGAAGGTTTTAGACATATCTTGCCGTGATTTAAGCTTTGCTAGCTAGGAATTAAGGTGGCTTTTTGGGTACCGATGTTTTGAAAATGCTTATTCGTATCACCCCATTCCCTCTTTCTTTTACTTATGAAATTGATACTGACAGATATTATCAGCGCTAATATATTCTGACATCTTGTCAACGTTTCCACCTGGAAACACCAAGTTTTGAATTTGTATTTAAAATCACTCTTAGTCGTAACTTACTTCTTCCCCTGCCCTTCCCTGCGCCACAAACAAGTGTTAGGTTATCAATGTTTAACACATTTGCTGATTAAAGTCGTTGCATGTAATGTATAACGAAATATATAATTCAGATTTTGTTTTCAATGTTCTTTCAAAGTCATTTAATTGTTTTGAGATACATTTTACAGATAAATCTTACTTTCATTTTTTTCAAACAAATCAAAAGTTTTCTAGAAACGCTTACAGTAAATTTCGTTTTGATTCCGAAAATATGCAATGTCGTCTATAAATCGGGATCTAGAGACTAGTGTGTGAAGTATGATCAATCGCAGCGTGAAGTATAGATAACAGTTACTCATTTGTTATTATATTACCAAACCATATTGTCCGCCGAATAACGAATCCAAAGTCTAAAGAATAGTATTCTTTAGACCTTGAACAAAATCCTTTCGAATAATATCCGTTTGAATTAGGGCTTTCTCATTCTGTTTTTCGTTCAGTAACGTTTTATTTCTTTTCTCTCATTATATTATTATCGCTGAATAAAATGAAAGGGAGTGATGTTGGGAGCTGACGTGTAAGTAATAGATGAGGTTAGATCGATTGCGGAAGATGCCTATGGGCGACAAGGGGTGAAAATAAAGGGTGGGTCGGGTGGCAACGCGCGACTCGACTGCGTGGAAAGAGCATGGAGGAGGACCATCGATAACATTGTTCGAAGCTTCGATCGATCAAAATGATTCATTGTAATTTACACGTTCGGTGTCGCTACGTGACGATGATGGCACGTTAGGTCAAATTCCGAAGTTCGTATGTTGTTTGAGAAGGCCTAAATATGTTCTCTTGATATTTCTTTTTTAATGACGTGGTCATTTTCTTTTCAACTCAGGTTGGTTGTCATGGGGAAGTGGAGAGAGGTAGCTGGAGTGGTATGTGATAAGAAAATGCCAATCAAGCTAAAACAAGATATATAATACAGTGATAAGACCAGTGTTAATGTATGGAGCAGAAACATAGGCTCTGAGAAGAAATGAGGAAGTAAAGCTTGAGAGAACAGACATGAGAATGCTAAGGTGGATAATGGGAATATCGCTGCTTGAGAGACTGGGAAATGATGAAATAAGAAGGGCAGGCTTAGTAAAGATTACAGAGATGATAGAGAGAGTCACGATTGAGATGGTATGGGCATGTGTTGAGGATGGATGTCGAGGAGAGAGTGAAAAGGGCTTGGACGGAACCTGTTAGAGGAGGAAGATCGAGAGGGAGACAAAGAATTAGAGGGCGAGATAAAGCGAAGGAAGATGTGGAGAGAAGAGGTTTGGTGGAGTATGATGCCTTTGACAGAAGGCAGTGGAGAAGGGGCATCAGGCAACCGCCACCTTAATGTAGGGATAACGGTGGGATAGAAGACATATCTCAGTTTACCATAATAGGTCTATATTATTTTCTGAATTAGGCAAGTTAGTCTTTAATCAGCCAGGCAACTGTCTCTATTTTGTCTTACACAATGAAAATTGCATGGGCGTCATGTGCGGGGCGATTGGGAGAGGGGCATATCCTCCCACTTTTTATTCAGGGGGTACAACATATCAACTGTTCCCAACCCCCAACCCCCAATTTTTTGCCTCCAAGTATTGTATAAAAGATGCTGGAAGTGATGGTATTGTTAACATTATAAGTATATACTCAACACAAACAAGTACATAATATCAAAATAATAAAGAAACAGATTATGTAATTGTTCATTATGTTCGTGGCCAGATAAATTGTTCATTTAAATTTTGACTGACGTATCCTAAATTCCCACTGTTTACATACGAAGTCGGAAAACGCCAAGGCTTGCAACAGCTGCCTGGGGGCTTCTTATTTTTCTTGCATCTAAGTCTTTGATTTTCCAATTAGATTTTATTTTAAATATATATATATATATATATATATATATTATATATATATATATATATATATATATATATATATATATATATATATATATATATATTATGTTAAAACTAGCAAAATGGTAGACCTGAAAATGGAATGTCTCAGTTTGGAAACTAAACTGTCGCTAGGTTATAGGCTACGAGTGATACACTGCTGGACAATCTTCTTCCAATATATAAAACATTCAACATAATTTCGGTCAGGAATTAGCTTGCTAACTGATTGTTGGTATTTCACCTATCAGTCTGGTCTACTTATAATGGCCTAGGCCTATATTCATGCAGTATTGTCCCTTTCTATACTTTCTCTTGCTTTTCCACTGCTACTGTCACAAGTAGTACATTCTCGTTCTTATCATTCGCTTATTTACTGCCTCCTCTGCTACCATCCCTAACTTTAGATATTAAAACCCTCATTGGAGTAAAAGGCTGTTTTTGTTACCGGACCGTTATTTTAGACTCTCGATAGCGTCCTAGAAATCCTATAATATATTGCATAATATAATAAGTTTATTTTTATACTTATTAATTATACTGTAAAAGTTTGTAATATTAAATATTGATCATAGCACTCTCTACAAAGTTGAATGGAACTGTATAGTGAGGATGTGTAAATTGTGGACTTATAAACCTGTTGACTGACTAATATTGATAAATCAGTCATCCTATTCCCTTTATACCATCCATATTCATTCACATTTACATGGCATTAAAATACACCTTGCTCGCTCAGATTTTATATATATATATATATATATATATATATATATATATATATATATATATATATATATATAAAATTTGTATGAGTACTTATTTTTTCTATGGGAATGCTGAGAGGAAAAGAAACCCAACCCGTTATCTTCTGTATGTATTACAACCTCAGGAATTGAATTATATTGTAATTATTGTCACAGTAGCTATTTTTAACCTTTCAATTATGTGCTTCAAAAGACTCAACCACTTTCTCGGCACACTGAACAGGAGGGGTTTGGGACCAATGGGTGGTCTGGGCTGGAGGGGTTTTGTGTAACCCCTCCTCCATCGTTTTGGAGCAAGAGAGGCAACGCACACCGCCTTATCTCCACCAACTTTGGGATACACGGCCATTCAAAGACCAACCACTCTTTGGAAACGCTCCTGAGTGTACTGGAACCGTCAGGCGATTGTTCACAGAGCCGGACCACACATGTTCCGAGTCGTTGTAAAACAAAAGACTCCCGACTGCTTTTTTTGGAGAAGGGGCCACCAAAGGAGCATCCCGGAGAGATCGCAAGGAGGGGTTAAGAGTTCGGGTCGCGCCCTATCTGTCATCGCCGCTTCCCGATGGCTCCTCTTGACGACGATCGTTCTCTTATTTTCCTCTCGCGATGAGGATGAGGACGCCTCGTGTGCCTGTGCCTCTCACTCTCTCTCTCTCCCTCGTACTCAGCCTTTGTTCCTTCTCCTCCACCCCACCTTTATCTTGGTGTTTTGAGGTAAAGTGTAAAGTGATGAAATTGTTGTAGACGTCGTTAAGAATTTCACGGTTGAGTTTCAGTTCCGTTCATTTTTAAATTACGGTATCCGTATGTTGCTGAAGGTTTCTTGAGATCTTATAGTAGTACTTTGTCCCCGTGGGTTTTGTTATTCTCACTGTAAAACTGGATCTGTCTTCACATATATAAATACTATTCACCAACACACTCACCTTCCACACCCACTTTCTCTCTCTCTCTCTCTCTCTCTCTCTCGAGTACACACACACCACACACACACACACACACACACATTATGTATATGTATTATTAACTGTCACATAAACCATGACATTTCACCTTCTATATTCACTAACATTAAGTTAGACATGTCGTTTAATATAGAATTCACTCAACCTCGGAATAACAGCCCAAAAGGCAATATGTGTATATATATATATATATATATATATAATATATATACACACATTATGTATACACACACACACACACACATATATATATATATAATATATATATATATATATTCATATATAATATACTTTTATATATATATATATATATATATATATATATATATATATATATATATATATATATATATATATATATATATATATATATAACAGGGCACGACCCTAGCTCCTGTAGTTTTGATAGGGGTAATGTGTATATATTATATATATATATATATATATATATATATATATATATATATATATATAGTATAGCAGTATATATATATATATAGTATATATATATAGTATAGTATATATATATATATATATCTATATATATATATATATATATATAGATATATATATATATATATATATATATATATATATATATATATATATTTATAAACCCCTATGAAAACTACACAAGTGGCAACTCTTACCTTTTAGTAGCTGGCTGGCCTCTCTCTGCAAGCAATATCAAACTAGGCTAATGAGTTCACGTAAATACAAAAATATGCTATTTATTTCCCAAACTAGATGAACATAAAATGGAACAAAGTGATTAAAAAAGGTCATATTTAAGAACTAAGTCTGACCCACAAAAGAACTGTAAATTATCATTCTACTCTCCTTAATTAGTCTAAGTAATCACCCCAAACTCTCAAATTGTCAACAACTACATTTCGATAGTCAAGTCTTAGAGAATCCCGTCTCTAGAATAATGACATGGGACCCATCTGAAACAAAGAGACGTATCCATTATATTTCCCACTACACAATTAGTGTTAAATAAATGTATACACTTCACACTTCTCTCTTTTCAAAGGCAACTGTTCCTAAGTCATTTAAATATATGCCATACCTCTTTCATGGGTTTGTACCAGCACCTGATGTCCTCCGAACTGTCTCTTGCCTTGCCTTTGGAGCGTGTAACTTTTTCACTAAAAGTATCGGGCGATCGCGCCCCTCATTACACGCACAAACACACAATCCTCAGCCAAACCTTAGAAGCCCCCATGGCAACTGGCTGTAGAGGCTTCGACCTCAAAAATGCACACTCAGCATTTCTTTCTTTGAGGCAGGCTATCACTAGGTGCTCTCTGTCTCCATTCAAATTGAACATCTTCCCACAATACATCTGTAAGGGCAGCTGCTATATTAGAGAACCCTTTCACAAACCTCCTGAAGAAACCTGTGATACCCAGGAATGACTTAATCTCTTTCTTTGATCTCGGGGAGCGAAAATTCGCTATTGCCTTGACTTTATCATCATTTACTCTAACCACTTCCTTAGATATGACATGGCCTAGATATGTGATTTGCTTTTTCAAGAACGAACACTTAGCTAGCTTAATTTTCAACCCCGCTAATCTAAGCCTCCTAAGTACTTCTGTAAGCACTTCCAGGTGTTGCGCGATCGTGTCTGTTACGACTAATATATCATCCATATACACGAAAACATTTTTACTCAATAACCCATTCAAAACTGTATTTACCAACCTGGTAAAAGTCATCGGACTGCCCGATAAACTGGACGGCATTCGTGTAAATTCATAGTGTCCCTTGGGCACTGAAAAAGCCGTATATTCCTTGCTACTTTCATTAAGAGGAACCTGCAAAAAACCCTGCGCCAAATCAATTGAGCTATAAATATTATGTCCCCCAATTTCAACAAAAAGATCTGGTATGTACGTGACTGGATTGCGGTCAGGGATTGTCTTTTCATTTAAACATCTAAAATCGACGCATACACGGACAGAACCATCCTTCTTAGGTACCGCTAACAAGGGAAAGTTGTAAGGAGACACACTAGGTCTAATGATTCCTTCTTCCTCCCATCTATTGACCTCTTTCTCGACCTGATCTCTGATTTTGAAAGGTATGCGTTATGCAGGAATATAAATAGGTTTCGTGCCACTCCAAATTTACCTTATGCTCTAACACATTAGTCAGCCCCAATTTATCACCTTGTAAGACTACCGTATCCCCAAATTCTGCCAAGAGCTCGCTTATCGCTTCAACATGTTCACTATAATCTGCATTAGCTAAATGTTCTCTAAATATTTGTTTCCTTGATAGCATTTCTGCCTCTGAAAACTCAGGTTTCCCCTCTATGATAGCCACTGAACCACTATCACTACTCCAATCTTGGAGATCCAATATATATGTATTCCTTTGGTATTTCCTAACTGTATCATTACAGTTTAATAATTCTAACCATGTAATCCAATTCTTGGATACACTTCACCGATGCCATGCTAATAACCCCTCTAAGCTTCTCGCTGTTTTCAATAACACGCACATCCGTAGGTTTTCTCAATTCCCTCAATTTGACTTTTACCAGTCTTTGAACCGGGCATTAACACAATATCCTCCGATAAAACACCTTTATATTCGTGGTTAGTACCTCCCCTTTCCACAATCCCATAAACATCACCACCCTTAGTTCTCATTACATCCACCTCATTGTTAGTATCAGAAATAACATCAACATTAGTATCAGTATCACCACCCATAATATCATCACCAAAATTGTTACCACAGTGAACTCCAATGTGCCGCATAGCATCCTCGCAATTATTTCCCATATCACCAGTGTGGGTTTTAATATTACCACTCCCCATAACCCCAGTATCATCACCATTAGCATCACCAAACACATCCCCTTTTTCAATAATCTCCATATCCTCAGTTCTAATCACGTCCTCATAAGGAAGAAAAACACCAGGTATTCCGACTGTTATCCCATTAACACCCACATGGATCGAAATCTTGTCTCTCCCACATGCAGGATGACCCAGCAAAAGTCTGTTGCCCAACGCAATCCCTTTCATTACCAAAAATGGTTCTATTAATACTCTGTAACCGTGAGTAAACTGTATTTGAACACAACCCAGGGTATTAATCTATGGGCTTGCACATCACACACCGTCTCTGTTGAGAGTTTCAAAGGGTAATGGCAGAACATGGATTGATATAAATTGTGATCCATCAAGTTCACGCTAGTGCCAGTATCTATAAATACTGGGATATCAACGTCCTCCACTATTGCGTAAACTATAGGCCTGGGCTCTGGGGCATCCCCCACGAGACCACAATGGCACGTACTAATCACCTGTACTCTTCTTGTTGATTGGCCTCCCAAAAATTTCGCCGATCCCTTTGCCCTCTGAAATGACCTGTCTGGGAAGTCCTCACATTATAACTTCCAGAACTTTGAGGTGTAGGCCTCGCATCTTTCCGTATCTCAGATGGACAAGATTGCCAATAGTGATCCGCACTCTTACACATTCCACAATATTTAGTTCTACACATTTTCCTTGGGTGCCCTGGTTTATTACAATTGAAACAGCGCAACTGCTGTTTCCTTTGATCGATCGATCTTTTGTTATATTCAACTTTTGCATACAAACGGGGAGAAGAAAATTCTGTGTCTCTTTGCACCCTATTTCTCGAGCCTGTCCCATTAAAAAATGTACTATCTACAGTGGGACATTTAGACATATCTTTCTCAATTTGGGCATAAAGAAATTCTTTGTCTGAAGTAGGTTCAATCTTTTCATCAAAACTATCCACTATTGCATCCGGTATATCATGCAAGAGCATTGAAAAATGGCCCGATCAATTTATGTAAATTGTCAAGTGAGACACTACCTCCTGTAACTCATTGAGATGTTTTCAATTTCCCTACCCATTCTGCTGCTGAATCAAAAAGTTTTGAATTATGTTCTACAAGGCTATTTGTCCCTTTCCGTATCTTATACAGTCCCCGTGTTCCTTTGAGCCATAAGATGCTTTTAAAAATGCTTGTAAATCAGTCCAGGTACGACATTTTGTAAATTGGAAACTCCTGCAACGATGGGAAAGATCACCGTTATTGAAATCTAACAAATCTTTCACCTCCCTAAATGCCTCTACATCATCCATTATGTTTTTTGCGCTTAAATAAT